>NW_017306312.1:2069552-2092158 GCF_000935625.1 Nanorana parkeri
ATGCAGTTCTAAGGTGAAATGCTCAGCCTATTAATAGATTATACTAAACCTGGCCTTTTGCCATTTTCTGTTGATCTGTTTTCACTCAAGCGACACACACAACAGTTGCTTATACAATTAACGTGTGGTAAAATTGTATTACAGAAATAGTAAATATAATAATATCCCCACGCTACACAGAGAAGACTGAAAAATAATTACATCAAATAAAAAGTGGCCCAAAATGGTGCTTTTTAGTGTGGTAGAGCCCTTACCTGTAAGAAATAGCAAAACTACATTAAAGGCATATTCAACTTTTTGTAAATTAAATTATGAAATGCACTCATATAGCAAAAAATATAAAATAAATTGTGGATTTATTATTTTTTGCATTGGAGCCTGCATTGCATGTATAATGCACAGGCTCCTGTAGAGTGTTCATCCAGTGAAAGGTCCATACAGGGTACAGACCTTCTGTTACGGAGCTGGAGGCAGTTATCAGTTGACTACAAGTGCAGTGATGTCACCACACTTGTACTCCATTGAGAACTAAGAGTCCCTTTGATGCCATGGCAGGCAGGACTTTTCATTTACAAATCCTGTGAATGAATCTGTTTATGAATGACGCAGCTGTGTGTGGCTCAGTCCAAATTTTAAAACACACAGAAGCCCGTGGGGAGCAATTCAGGTAAGTGAGCGGACGGTTTAAGGGTAGGCAGCTGCAGAATGGCACCATGTTCCACCCTACATTTGGGTGTAACATGGAACATGTTATGAAAGGTGAACTTTACTTGTGGCCAGGCTATGGACAGCCATACCTCCCAACCTTCTGAGATGAGAAAGAGGCACACATTCCAGTACAATGTATTTAGGCAATGGACACACCCCCAGTTACGGGGACCATTAGTAATGTGTATGCCAAAAATGATTGGTTAAACCCAGAATTTTTTTTCTTTTACCATTATATTTCCTTTATACTGGCTTTTCGTTGTTTAGCAAACAAGACAATTAAGAGATAAGACAAAGGTTTTAGTGCAGAATTACACTTTTGGTAGTTAAATAGTTCCTTTTTTATAGCTATCTGGACATCAGACCAAAAAGAGGCACAACTGAGAGGGACAGAGGGATTTGGTTTCCGTTGAGAGATACAAACAAGCCCTCACTGACCTCTGTAGCTACAGGCACTGTGGAGCAGTGAAAGCACAGGGTCTGATGAATACAAATAAAACTATAACACTGTAACACTGCATGGTGGTTTAGAAACACATACTGTATATATTATAGTATATTAGTAAAGAGTGATAAATTATATATGGGGATATGATTTTATTGTGCTTGGAAATGGGCTTTTAACTTTCACAATAAAATCGACATAGTGAATAAAAATTTGGTATGAACCAGAGCAAAGTACAACTGGAAAGCATTTAACAAGACATGAATTAACATCACACACCACGGCATAATAAACGCTGCTAGTCAATGTTTGCATTTCCTGTGTTAACTACAGGCACAAGTTGATCATTAGCTCTACCACAAATCAATATTCAGTTCTTTTATTGCAAAATCATTCCCAAATAGACACGATGATGGGAACAAAAGACAAATATATTACTCCAGCACAGACAATAGGAAACCATTTGCAATTGTTAATGAGAGCTTTGGTCTCCATTATTCAGAAGAGAATCTCTCAAATACCAAAAAAAGTAGGGAAAGTGAACACATCATAATGAGTCAGAACTAAAGCTGACCTCCAGGCAGATAAAAAAAAAAAATAATAATAATAATAATTAAACGTATTTTTCAGAGCGGCTGGTAAAAATATCTAATTTTGTCTTTATACAGCATTGATGTAATGTTGTGCATAACATGATTCCAACTAACAGTGGGAGGGCCAGCAAAGACAATGGGGTTGATTTACTTAAGGCAAATAGGCTGTTCACTTTGCAAAGGAATGTTCCCTTAGCTTAGTGAATGTGCAAAGAATACCCAATTCTGTGCAAGGAAATAAAAAAACAGTATTATTGCTTGCATATGATTGCATGATGGAAGTCAGCAGAGCTTCACCTCATTCACTCATTCAATCATGCCATCCACAAGTCTGTCCCCAGCTATATTTCAAAGCTTGTCTCAAAGTATCACCCTAACCATCCCCTCCACTCTTCCAAAGACCTCCTGCTTTCCAGCTCCCTCGCCAACTCCTCCCATTCCCATGCTCGCTTCCATTTTTACCACGTTTATTTCCGCTTAAAATGGACTTTGAGGTGCAGTCCATGAAGTTCCGGTACATTTGCATGGCTTTTTTATGCGTTTACATGCATTCCAGTCCGTTCAGGACCAGAGAAAATGAGACAAGCAGTATTGTTTTTGTCTGGACCAGAACAGACTGCTCTGGTGTGAACGGAGTCCAGAAATACCATAGGGATACATTGGGATGCTTTTTTGGTTCGATAACAAACTGTTCTGGTCTGGACATGGTCCGGATATGGTGTAAACAAGCCATAAAGACAAAATGAACACAAGGCTTTTGCTTAACTACTTGCCATATGCCCTTTGTACATAAAAGGCCAGACGGTGAACTTTCAAGTGCAGATCACAAAAAGAGGGTACATAGCCAATGAGAGTGGCTCTGTACCACATGATTGCTGTGACCAATCACAGCATCACACAATGTAAACAATGGATGTGTTCAACAGCCATCTCTCACTTCCCAAAGTAAGCAAAGAAAGCTTGATGATTGCAGCCAGCACCAGTGCAAACTAGTATCAGTGGCATCCAGCACCAGAAACAGTGTCATCCACCCCTCTACTGTCATTCACCCCCTCTACAGAATATGTCACCTGCATCCTGTCTCTGGTCTGACTTGTATATTAACCCCTCACCTCCCTTATCCTGCATATCTGTACATTAACCCCTTCACCTTCTCCTGCCTCCCTGTATGATCTGTACATACCGTTTATGTATCTAGAGCACCATTACCAAGCTCTGTGTTTTAACCCCCTCAAAACTAGCATGTTTCTTCATTTCCCAAAAAAATGCGATTAAAAAATCAGATCACCTTGGGCTGTCTACTTTCCAAAAAGGTTTTTTTGGCGGGGTTCATATTATGCTGGCATTTTTATTTGGTATGGTTTTAATAGAAAGTAAGGGAAGCAGGTTATGTTTCAAAAGGGTTTGGTATTTTCTGATTTATGTAGTAAAAAATATTTTAAAAATCCCAGTGGTTATTAAATATTAACAAAAAAGCTCTATCCATCTAAAAAAATGATATAACATTAATTTAGGTCAGCTGCTGTATGACCAAATAATTGTCAAAGTATCACAAAGCTAAAAAGTGAAAAATGACCTGGTCAGCAAGGGGGTTCAACATGTCGGTCCCCGGTTAAAGATAACAAGCACTGCATGTGTCCTCTTTAGTGAAAATACGCAACTATAAATACCGGCCAATAGTACACGCAGCAAACATTGCGCAGCAAACATTGCACAGCACCATTATACTATTATTGTATTATATTATTTGTGAGCATGACCTAATTAGTGCAATGATTGCAACATTAAAGCTAGCAATACACCATTGCCAGTCATTATCTCTAAAAATAAGAGCGACTCAGGATCTGTTTGTCAGTTCTTTGTTGCGTGCAGTTATGGCCTTTGAGAAATGTGTTTCAAATGCCGCATAACAAAACTTCCTGAATCCTTCAAAGAATTGCTGAGTGGGGAACGGGTTCATGTGAACAAGATGGAAAATGTTTAGAAAGTAGAAAACACACACACAATTAAAACAAAAACCAGAAGACCATTCAAACTATCCAATAAAAAAAATGAAGTTTTAAATTCCACCTGTAGACATATTAGGAATCCTTACAGAAGAAAGTATATCTAAACCCAAAAATAAAAATGTAATATTTGCTCCCTTTTGGTTTCTTGAATATACCATTGCAAGCATCTTGTTATATTTGAGAAGTTAAAAAAAAAAACGTGTTGATATTGTCAGAACTCTTGTGAATTGATAACTTCCTGCGCTGAACTTTTATCAGTTACATTATTACTAGATATTTCTAAGGGCTACAGAACCACAGCACTTTATGTTGTTGGGAATAGGAGAGGGGTAGGGTTCCATAGTCATACCTTGTTTTGTTCTGATACAGTACAGTGAATGAGTGGTATCATGCTAGGACTAGAAGTGTTTTTGAAGGCAAAAATACCAGGTGAAAATCAAGAAAAAAAGCTTAAAATTGGAAAACTAATGCAGTCACCTCATTTAAGGACTGGTAAGCTGCAGCAATATATTACATTTTTGTTTTGGGGTTTACATAAGCTTTAACGGACAAGTAAAGCCAAAGCTTTTTTTGGCTTTACTTCTCTTTTGGGTCACAGAAGTACGTTTATTAATGTACTCCTGGGACCCAAAGTGAGCATATAGTGGGCTACCTCCCCCAATAAGCTGATAGTGCAGAGCCACACTGTCGCCAGGAGTGTTGTGATATTGTAGGGATTTAATATTGTTGGGATCTACCCGGCTGTCTGACTGACACCTGGCTCTGCTTTTCTAAAAGAGCAAGCTGAGATTATCTTTTTAGAGAAGAAGTCCGGGTAAAAATGTTATTAACCCCTGCAGTGGGGATCCTCTGCACTGCAAGGGTCAATTGCTCATTTTTGAATAGGGTCAAAAATAATAAAGTTATTCTCACCTGATCCTCCGAGCCAGCTTGCTCTTAAACCAGTCCCTGAAACATCTCTCTCCCTCCCGGGTCATCACATTTCTATACACAGTGTATAGGACCTGAGGACGCTGGGGGACATACCATATAAGCAGCGGAGGAAGAGAGAGGCTGGAGGGAGCACCCGACAGCCAGCCAGATCAGAGGATCAGGTGCATATAACTTTGTTATTTTTAACTCTAGACAAAAATATGCACTTAACCCTTGCAGTGCGGGGGTAGCCCCATGGCTGTTAATAACATTTTTACCCAGAGTTCTTCTTTACATTTCAGGAAAAAAATCTAGCAGTGAGAATGAGTTTTATCATAAATGATTCAAGTGGAATGACCCGGGAAGACCTGGGAATTCAGAGGCACAGTGACCTCCCTGGCCCAGTCTTCCAAAAATATAAGAACCCAAAACCCAGCTGACCCCAATTCCTGAGTACTGGGGGTGTTCTCCCACTTAAAGGATATACAAGTGTAAGCTCCAGTGACATATATATTCATATACTACATAATATATATATACAGTATATTGAAAGATGTGTACAGGTGGGATGGGGGGACTTTCACTCGGCATGACAGAAATAGAGAGCCACTGGTTTAGGGAAAGGTCATTAACTACATAATTATAAATGAATTCACCCATCAAATTGCATATTGCTATCATGCTGTAAGGGTATTTCCCCTTTGATCTATAATTAAATCCCAGTTCCCTAATTACAAAGTGATTTGTGCAAACAAAATAGATCATTATAGTAACAAATGAATCATAGTTCCTCTTTAAGCTGAATTCATATTATGTAATACTCTCTGATTCCACTGCTTATCTGCCCTGGCTCGGCGTATCCATCTGCCATAGCCTGCTTTAGGTTTATTCACATTAGCAGTGACTGTAGCTGGCAGCCTCTTCTGAACGACTGGGTAGAGCTGACACAGTTACAGTCTACTCTGCAAATACTGTGCAGTAGTAAAACAGAAGATATGCCACCTCATCAAGACGGTATATATAGGCTAGGCTTTCACAATGACACCTCTGAAGCCAGCCAGGACTTTTGCAGCTCTGCATGTGTGCAAGAACTAAAAACCAGAAAGCCTCTAGCAAGCTTTCCCCATTCTTACTTACAATTCCTCATCATTAGGTGTGCAGAACATAGCCGAAATCAACTGTTATTCTGTACTAGATAAAAATGATACAAGGCATACCAAAAGAATAATATATATGTGATAAACTTTAGTGCATATCTATATCCGTAGAGATATCTGTACAACAGCTAGGTTATTTATTTATTGATAGATTTATATTTATTAGATCAGAGTCATATATATTAGTTATATAATGTACATTGTTTTGTACTGATATGCCCAATTAGGCCAAGCTTTTAATCTTACTAGAAGACACCAACCACATCTCTGTTTAAAGTGACCCAGTGAGAGAAGTACAGAGTCTGGCCTCTGCCATGAAATGTCTAGTTGCCTGGCTGTTTCTGGTTTCAATCCTTTCTGAGCAACTGAACCAGAACAAGCCTGCAACAAATGAGAGCGAGAGCACGTTCCAACCCAGAGGCATATCTATCACAAGGCAAACTAGGCACTTTCTAGGGGGGCTGCAAAAAACACTGCCCTCAAACCAGTGAGGTGGAGCCTCACCTGCCACTAAGAGAAATCGGTGCCGATACTGGGCATGTTTATGAATACCTGTACCGCGCCTTCTGGGACCTTGGGATCCTTCCTGTAAATGGTGCAGTGCCTGTTTACAGCTCCAGCCTGCACATCTCCTCCTTCCTGTGAACCACGCTACCCGCACCTGTCCATGAAACCATCTGGACCCCTGGTGGGAACCTGCACAGCCTCCTAAGACCTCGCAGAACCCTGGTGAGATCCCGCACAGCCCTCCTAAGACTCCACACCGCCCCCTTGAGAGTCAACACAGCCCTCCCGAGAGCCTGAACAGCCCCTTGAAAGCCAACAAAGCCCAACACCTGACAGCCCACACAGCCCATCTGAGACCCTGTACAGCCTACTGAGGCCCAGCACAGTTCACCTTAAACCCCACACAGCCCACCTGAGACCCCGCACAGACCTCCTGAGACCCTTCACAGCTCACCTAAGACCCTCCACACCTCCCCTAAGACCCTGGAGACATAAGGCTACCACCCCAGAGCAAAACAGAGTATGCAGCTTCATTTATTCTGCATTACTGTATAATGTATTGCTGAGATTTGTAGTCCTCTATAGCTGATGGTATTATTCTGCATTGCTGTATAATGTATCACTGGGATTTGTAGTACACCTTGGAGTCATTAGTCTGTATTGTTTTAAATAAACTATCACATGACACTAAAAAAAGGTATCAGTAATTGGTATTGCTGACAACAGGACAGGTATGTATTAAAACGAGAAAATCGGGGGCGTGGCCTGGACGTGATGGCGGAGAGTCGCACCTAAGCCGAGCTCCGTCCGGACCCTCTGCATCCGCACCCATCCGACTCCGATTTAGCCTGCCGACAGCCCAAGAAGCCTGATGGGGGGGCGGAAGGCCTCCGGAAAGACCCCAAAGACCCCGAAACAGCCGAGGGGATCGCTGGATAACTTTCTCCGCGATCGGCGGACATGCGACCGGGCCGCAGCCAAGATGGCGCCCGGCGTTTCACATGCTGCCGGCTCGATACCTCCCCGCTCACCTCCCACACGCTGCGGCTCTGGGACCGCATGAACAAACAGAGACAACTAGCGCCCGCTATATCCCCCCTGGCCCCGGTGGGTGGGTTCCCCTGGTTTCCAACGGGTGAGAGCTTGACATATCTTGGCTGTTGGGTGGGAGATGGACGTGTGAACCTCTCTGAATTCCTGAATGGCTCTGCGCTGATGTCCCTTGAGGAGATGCGTCAGAAATGGGGGTCGTATCCGTTCGACTTCTGGAGGCACAGACAACTTTCGCACTTTCTGCGCTCACTAGAGTCCGGAGTGCGGCCCCTTAACTCTGCCACTCCATTCGAGGAACTATGTGCCGCAACAGAGCCGCCCCCCAGGTCCCTCTCCCTGCTCTATAGACTCTTGTTACAACAGGACTCTTCGAGTCCACTGCACTTCCTGGCAGAATGGGAGGGCGACATGGGGACACGGTTCTCGGAAGCGGAATTGGCCAATATTCTTAAATATACTCACTCTTCCTCCATAGACTCTAAGGTCCAGGAGACAAACGAGAAAATCACTCAGTGGGTGGCCCTGTCTGCTGCCTCCTGTCTGACATCCTTTGATAAATGGAAGTAGCCTGGCAGAAATTTCTCACACAAACAGTATCTGCATTCAATTAGATGCAAGCACTGTTCAGGTGTTTTGACAGCCGTTTGGGTAGACTGTCAAAATACAATGTTCACAGCAGGAAAGTCCTCTATCCACACTGTTTAGCGTTATCATTACAAAGAATGTCACTGGATGAGACACAACAGGCACAAGTGGGCAGATACACCAGAGTCCACAATTATAGGGAGATCTTGCTGTAGCAGTGTCCACTAATTATAAGAAGCCAGGGGCAGAACCAAGGATTAGGTGAATATTTCTTCTTTCATTTTGCTCCCAAGACCAAATGGGCAGTTAACCCTGGCAGTGCAGGGGTAGCCCATCTGCAAGGGTTTCTTTTTAAAAATCCTGAAGTTATTCTTTAACAAAAACGCAAATTTTATAAATTCCTTAACAAAATGACAACAGTGTGTTTTCACTTTTTTAAATAGACTCTGCAAAGAAAATACATCTGTTATATACAGAATCTCAAATCAGGGCATTCTATTACATAGGCCGGTGGCTTAAAATAACAAAGTGCTAGTTTGTAAAGAGGATTAATTCTGTAAAAAGGATTTAAATTCTAACATTCTCCACACAAAATCAATGAAAGTAATAGGATCAGGAAAATTGTATATCACGTTGTACCAGCTTGGCTTTGCTTTGCTTTAGTGGGGTAACAATATCCATAGCAGCCCACGCACCAGAATGAAATATGGCGCAAATAAGAACTATTAGAATTTGGTGCAGGAGTCGGTAGAGGTCCGGAAAATGGCGCAGCATGTTTGTGAATTTGGTGCAGGCATTTCTGAGGCTGCATTAGTGCCAGAATTCTGGTGCAGACACGTTATTGAATTCCCTTGAATATCTTTTGGGCATGTACACTTTTGTGAAATAATTCTGTCCTGCTTAAGAGTGAGTGAAATAGTTGAAGAGGATGCCAGGTAAGTGGCCGACCGCATTCACTTTAAGTCCTTGGTCCTCAACTGGTGGGTCGTGACCCAAAAGTGGGTTACAACCCTGTATTCAGTGGGTCCCCACGTGCCTTCCACTTTGCTAGGTGAGGGGCTCCTCAGCCCCCCCCTAGCACAGCACTGTCTCGTGCCAAACAGCCATTCAAAATATGCTGCCCGGTGCCAAGTGTCAGGTTAAGGTGGGATGGGTTAGGGCCGTGAGAGAGCTGCATCCTTAAGTGCATTGCTTACAGCTCCCTCACGTGTCCTGTAAAGGTGCCTGGACCGGAGTGATGTAACATTCTGGATCCTGGCACCTCTACAGGTTGTGCAAGGGAGCTGTACAAATTAATGCACAGCTCCAGCACAGCACAGCAGCCGACACTGGACCCCAGGCTGAGGATCCACTCCAGTTTTGGTAAGATAGGGAGATGTTCTGATGTGAGAGGGCATGCGTTCTGATGTGGCACCCCAAACTCATCTTCCACCCACAGTTCGATCGCCGGCATTGGAAGGCGCGTTACCACAATGTCATGTGCTCCATTGCAGTGCAATTTGGGTCACAACTTAAAGACCACGGACAAAATGTGGGTCTTGAGGTTACACAGGTTGAGAACCATTGTTTTAAGTCATACAAGATAACACCTTAAAACAGCTCTGCAATCAGCTGGTAGTGTGAGCTTTGCAGGGGGCCTTTCAGACTGCTGCAGAGAGACCACTACTTCCATGCAGAGAGCAACAATCTTTATCTGCAAACTGCTACCCCAGGAAGAGAACTTTGTGCTGGTAAAGCTTTGTAAAAATTTAGTTTTCCTGAACACATACTGTATCAATTTAGTTTAAAATAAAACCACAATAGTGCTTTAAATGAAACATTTGAGCCTAAGCCCCCTTTCACACCTTTGCAATGTTGCTGCAGGGTGAAGTTGTGATGCTGCAGCAGGCAGCCCATTCATTTCAAAGTTAAATCAGACTCAATCACGGCTAAATCGCACTCAAAAAAGTGTGTGCACCTTTTCTTTTAAAATTGCATTGTACCACATTACTGGGCAATAGGTTACCATGCGATGTGGTGCAATACATGTGATGGCTACGAGTGTTGAGACCCATTAAGAAATAATGGCACCGTAGCGCACCTAACAATGCAACATGCAATATGGGGTCATGTGCAGCATTACATGTGCTCCCTTCATCAAAGTTGTGAACGTAGCCTAAAATTAGCCATAACCTATTCGATTTCTCTTGTTTATTCCATTGGCTGAACGGGAGAGAACCTATAGATTCCTCCATCTAAGCTAAACAGTGCGGATAAAGGAATCTCCACTATTTTTGTATTAAGGCAACTGCAGCACCTGTGGCTGCCTGGATACCTGAACTGTGACTGCTTCTGATTGGATGTAGTCACTGTTCAGCCAAGAAAGCTCAGTCCACCTTTTTCTGGCAGGGCCACCCACGGCTCGCATTTTGACCTGTTCAGCTGGAAGCCAGCGTCAAAGCATTCCTATGTGTACAAGGGTACGTTCAAACCAACAGCCGCGCTCAACTGTCCCCGGACATTGTGCGTGTCCCCGAACAGTGCCAGTACCTCCGGGCCACATCACACTTTTTTGTAGAACTTTAATTAAATGTCACAAGTGACATTTCGTTCAGTTCTGTGGGGTCCGGTGCAGTGCGATGTGATGTGGTTGTATTTCGTCTCACTGCGGTGCCCTTAAAAAAAGTATTGCATGTCGTACTTTTTTTAACCGAACACCACTGTAACACAGTGGCAAATTGCCTTCGGGCTGTGCTGGCCGCTTATTAGTGCAAAAGCGCAAATAGTGTGAACCAGCCCTGAAGGAGGAAAACTTCACCTTTCAAATGTTGCCAAAACTGACAGGCGTTGTGCACTGTGAGGCACACATGACGGCGAAAGTCCCTTACAGGCGTCTTGACAAGTAGCCAAATACTGGTATAAAATATAGAGTGACAAATATCATATTCCCAGTGTGGGAGAATAATGTAATACAAAGTAACAAAAAGAAAGGACACATACAAGGAAACACGGACTTTTGGAAGTCTATATATTTGTATAGCAAATGTATACAGAAAATGAAAACAGGAAGACAGAAACTTTCCATCAGTTATTCCTTTGTGAACTACAAATCTCAACTTATCAGTCACAGCCAAAAGGAAGTGTACGTTAATCACTTCTGGCAAAACTCTGGGGGTTTGTTTATGTAGTAGACATCTCCCAATTAACCTAAGGACAGAGGTATTGTGTGCCGTCTTGATCTGGGTCCATGTACACTCAGGCGTTCCACTGCGATTAATTCATCCACAAGCGCAGGGCCATCCCTTTCATGAGGCAGCCTAAAACTGTTGTCTTAGGCGGCATCTCGTTGGATCACATGGGAGGGGTGCACGTCACTCAACTACCACATTCTATGGAAATCCCACCGCACTCCTTACCGGTATGCCCCTTACGGATAGGTGCTGAAGTGACTGTGGATGGAGGTGCTGTATCAGAGTATGAAGTAAACTGCCATCAGCACACCAAAGGTCAGATGCCCAAATGCGTCTATTTATTTGGTCATATTTCGCCTGATGAAGGGAACCTAAGTGGCTCCGAAATGTTGCATGTTTTTTTACAAGATGTGCTCATGTCAATAAATAGATGCATTTGGACATCTGACCTTCACTATGCTGGTGACATGTTACTTCATACTCAAACACCACAACCCCCTGTTCAGCTTGGGAGGACAATGCACATGTGTTAACATGCGTTGCGGTAAAGTGCAACTGAAGCCACACTTTTTTCTAGTTCGGTCAGGTTTCTATTCCTGTCTATGTCCTCGTTAGGGAGATTAATCCACTGTATTTGTCCTAGTGACTTTTATCAGTGGGTTGTCATCAGAACAGGATTAGATGGGAAATCTTCCAATGGAGACACTAGTTCTGGTGAACCTGCTGACCACCCAGGATTTTCCTCACTTCTTGGGGAATTCCTTTTCATTTCCTGTTGTGGCTATTGGAGAGGAAGTGAAGGGAAATATCTCCAAGGGACACAGAGGGCAAAAAAAGCTGGCAGGGGTTATAACCCTTAGGGTGTCCCTCACAATAAATGGCACTGAAACATAACCTTCTCTTTGCTGCTCTTCCTTTTAAATCCTGATCTCTTCTCATGCTGGGGGAGAACTTCCCTTTGCAGCTGAGTGCCTCTTCCTGTAGTGCTGGCTCAGGTTGTGAACCTTCACACAGATACCATGTATTCATTTCAGAGACAAGGCAGTCTGCTGCAAAACAGAAGTTCTGCCCAGCATGAGAAGAGATACGGATTTAAAAAGAAGAGCAGCAAAGAGAAGGGAAACAACAATGGATTACAGTAAGGCACACATTACAGTATTGTTTTATGTTAAAAAATCTGAGGGTTTAATGTCACTTTAAGTCAGGTATAAAATGTTGTGATGGGTTAGGTGTTAAACTGTATATAAAGCCCAAACAATTTTTTCTATTTTTGCATATATGTTTTTTTTTCTGTTCACTTCCTGTCCCAAAGACACAGCAGGAAGTAAGAGGCTATCTCTAGAAAGTAGGAGGATATCCCCTCTAAGACAGCCATTTTAGAACAGGCTTCCCTATCGGAAGATTTACCCTCACTTGGACTCAAGTGGATATCTTATCACACTTGTATCACTTTTAGAGACAATGGTCACCAACACCAATAGTGAGGGTAAATCACCCCCCGTGGGGACACAGGCAGAGACTAGATCATGACAGGGTTATCCAAAACTAAAAGTTTGGCTTTCCGTACACTTGAAGGCATTATTTTTAAAACAGGGTTCAAGCTGAACTCCAGGCAAACAGCTATATATACACAGATTATACTTGCCACATGATTTGCATTTCTCTTAATCCACTTGAGATTTACACAGCTCTGGCACACAGTACAGCCCCATCCAGCAGGGCAAGAAACCTGATTTTACTCTGCTGCAGTTAAGTAACATTTACAGGTCCTGTTCCTCCCCGAGCCTGTGACTGGACAGTGCAAGAAGAAGAAACAGACTGATGAGCTCATGTTTCTGCCACTCTGCTCTCCCCTACCCCTCCTACTATCAGCATGCATCTTGCACTGCAGCACAACTGATTGGCTCTTTTTTTCAGCTTCTCTTTTTTTTTTATAGCTTACACTGCTTGCATTTAAAGGAGAACTATGAGGTGAGTGCTTTTCACTCATCTCATAGTTCTAGCCGACCTGTGACAATGAGACTCTCACAGGTTGGCTCAGTAGATCGGGAGGTGAGCGAACACATACTGGCTTTCGCTCAACTCTCGATACTGTCAGGCTCTCTGCCGTGACAGGGAAGGGGCTGGATTACCCGCTCCAATCCGCCAGCGCTGACTGGCGGAACGGACGGGGGAGGGGGCGGTACAATTGGCTCTGCCTCTAGATAGGCAGAGCCAGCTGTCAGTCACGCAGCTGGGCGGATCCCGGCATAATTGTCGGGATACGCTTCAGCTGCGGCGTCTCAGTGTACCGCGAGCAGCAGCTCGCGGTATACTGCGGCTTCTCAGTATACTGCGAGCTACAGCTCACGGTATACTGAGCCTAGGGTGACGGGAGGACACTAGTTTGTGTCCTCCCGTTACCCTAAGGAGAACTATGGGGAAAAGCCTTAACCCCATAGTTCTCCTTTAAGAAAAAAAACGTTATCATGTGACATATTCATGAATACAAAAGCTGCTTCAATGTGAATATCTGCCTAGAGTTTAGCTTTAAGTATTAGGTAATAATTTAGTGTAAGAGACACTTTAGAGCTAAGTGACACTTAGAAACACTTTGGAAATTGCAATTACTTTCAGTGCTAAGAGTTCTGTAACAAGAATCTACCAAGGGCCAAGCTCCTGGCATCCAGAACTAACATGAACATGCAGATTTCAGCATACCTCCTGATAGCAAAGCATAGATACAAAGACAGTTGCCCTGTTACGTACTTGTGTGTATCTCTCAGACAGAAAATACAGTTTTATGACAATATTTACCAAACCATTACTACTAGGGGTCTTGTCACACCCACCAGAAAGTTTATAGCAGTGATGTATAGCGGCTACAAAGCTCATTGATTATTTTCAGTGGCAATTTACAACGGGGTAGAGAGTAACTGTCCCGGTTGGCCACACTGCTTGCTACATGGTCATCAGTAGGTGCATTAAACATATACTTTAAATATACATAAGTAATTATCGAAGCCGACTGCTATGTAGCCAACTTTAAATGAAAAGAAAAAAAACCCGTGGCTCCACAACTGAGCTAAAATGATTGGAACCGCTGTGACACAGGCCATTTTACCAACAACAAAAACACTAAGGGGTCTATTTATAAACAGTTTGCAGGGCCCTTTAACCTGCGAATATCTGTGTACGTTCGTTTTGTATGAATAATGTGATGTAATATCAAATGATGGCCTCTTGATGGAGTTGGGTAGCATTGGAAATAAATGCCTATTTGCTATGCTCCTCAGCTGCATCTAGTGGACATAATGCAGTATTACATCACAATACATTCAACCTGAAAAAATATATATTAAGAACATTCGCTTTTGTCATTAGTCGCAGAACATGAAGAGTAGCTGATATTCAAAGAGTGAATGGATCTGTAAATTGTTTATGAATAGACCCCAAAGGAGAGTATTGTGTGTCTGCTACAAAATCGGGACACATGTCGGGACAAAATCGGGATCAATGTATGACTTCTAATTGTCTTCAAACAGCCTAAATAATTACTAGCTTGTGTATTAGATTTTCAATTGTTACACCTGAGCTGCCACCTATTTCTTGCACTGTAATGATAGCCATATCTGTTGAGATCTTTTTACTATCATCATTTCACACTATTACTCTGTGCATGCTCCTTGACATTTTCCTAACATATATTAAGCATTTGCTGTTGACGTTATGATATCAATATACAAGATACTGCTGAATTGCAATATTCAGAACATTATATGATTGCAAATGCATACAGTAGTTATGCTTGCTACACACAACCAGATTTTGTTACAAATTTGATCTGTCAGGTCAACAGTAATTACCAACAACTGTGCATTGTGAGACCTCAATGGATTTTGTGATAATGATATGTTTAGACAGGCCCTAACTTTAGTAAGTTTAATCTGATAGATCAGATCTGAAACATGATTTGAATATGTGTGGCCGGCTTTCATTCATACACTTTGCAACTTGATTGTAAAGGTGACAATACACAATGGTTATTAGGCAGAACAGATCGATTTAATCTACTCTTCTTATGTCTTGTGTATGGGACAAATACCTCTAAATATCAAACGGAGGTGGACATATGTTGTTGTTGTACAGCCAAATCTGTTCTCATATTTTGGCTGCTCAACTGATGAACAAAAAGTGTCTATGGCTAGCTAAGGCCCTACAAACTCCCAAATGAGGGTAATGTGAACACGTAAATCATTATATCCTTTACTGTGTCATGCATGCAACAACGTTTGTAAAATACTAATAATTGAAAAGCACCGAATGATTGTATTCTTGGTATTTGATTGGGTTGGAGTCTTTCACTTTGTTAGCCATTGGCAGCAGCAGGAAATATAAAGTCATATGGTACTAATAACTGGCTATCTAAGTAGACTTAGGTTAAAAGCTGTTAAATCAACTATGGCCTCTGTCATTTGACTGGATTGGAAAACTCTCATGGGGGAATTTATCACAACTGGAGCTGGCAGAATCTGGAGCAGTTGCCCATGGCAACCAATCAGCATCTCTCTTCAGTTTGCTAAGTTGAGATTTGAAAATGAGAGATATAAGCTGATTGGTTGCCGTGCACAGCTGCTCCAGATTTTGTTTGTTCCAGTTTTGATAAATCCCCCCCCCCCTCAGACTTTAGACTTTACTAGGCACCTGGGGGTTAATTTACCAAAAGAGTTGGAAATCTACACACAAGAAATAATTGAATATTCACTTCATTTGTCCAATCTAGTGAAAAGCAAATTCCTGTTCACTTTGAATACCGACTTATGACTGGATAATTGAATTGAATATTCACATACGTTATTGTGTGAAAATCTCCAACTGCTTTAGTAAATCATCCTCAGAATTTGTTTAGAATTAAAATGAAATGGTTCTCACCCCACGCCTATACTTGAGCCCCCCATCAAGATCATACAGAATATGCTTCTATGTCTCTGACAGCAAAGCTTAAATAGACTGTCTAGCACTATATACAGTGAACTATACAGTGAACTTACTCTTACTCTACACGTGACATAACAGACACGTCCAAATAAATGCACTTATCGATAACAGACATGGGGAGGAAATTATACTCTGTAACTAGTGGCAGCGCAACGCTCAATTTAAGATCTACCCACTACCTGACAGCTGCAAGGAAAACAATATTTCACCAGCTGAGCTATAAATGCCAGTCATCAAATGCGTAACTTATACATTATTTAAAGCTTGCCATCCTTGTCTACAAACCTCTATCCTACACACCCTAAAAAACTCTACCCGTTCCTTCTTCATTCCTGTTTTCATCACTTGCCTGATATATAAAGTTGTGTTCTTAAAATGTAACCTGGAAATAGGCAAAGGGAAGGTTTAAGTTCTTTATATGAGCTACGTCTATATCTATCCATCCACTTGTCCATTCATCCACCACCCATCCATCTATCTATCTATCTATCTATCTATCTATCTATCTATCTATCTATCTATCTATCTATCTATCTATCATTTTATCTATCTCTCTGTTTATCTTCCTATCTCTCTATATATTTTTGCTGATTTACTCCAACAAAATTTTGTCATCAAATTAAATGTATCAATAAAGATCAACAAGATTACAAACAATAATCTATCATATCTGATTTAAAAAGTGATTTTATTTTGAACATATAGAAATTACATAATTCATTCTGTAGGTGATTATATTAGAAAAATAAAGAACTTACAGTAGTGTCTGTTCATAGGTGCAGTTTTTAGTAAGCCCCAAGGGTAACCCTTCATGCGCTCCTGCTGCTCTGCCCACAACTGTGATCCTGGCACATGGTTAGATTGTGGCAGATTTTCCTTCTACCATGCATGGGAATATTACTGATTTCCCTGTCTTGTCTTTCAAGAGCCGATTAACAAGGCTGCCCGTGCAGATGCATCCAGCTGTGTGCTTCCTCAATGCCTCTGAAAATCCAGCCAGCACATTTTATCCAGGGCTTCCTCTACAGAGCAATCTGTGAACAGACACTCCTGGTCAGGATGCTACACTGGATACAGCTGATCCTCCCCTTCCTATCTTACTGTGAAAAGCAGCAGCAGCAGAACACAGAGGCAGCAGGTCCCTCCGGACTGTTTTTTCCCTGCATGTCTAATCTATAGTGTTCTGTAGATGTTATCAAATGCAAATATAGCCAAAACCTGCAGTTCCTGATCAACGTATCAACAAGCTACACTTATCCATTTACTGCTATCTCCTGTTTGTTTTCACACCAGATTCAGGATACCTAAATAAAATATTCTAAAAAGGGGGAAAAAAACCCACATGATAATAATTAAGTAAATCTTTATCTTTCAAGTTTGATACATGCCGCAGAGTTAAAAAGACTGTTGCTTATATGAAATATGAAGAGTTGCTCCATGCAATAGAAAACTGAATGCTTAGCTCTTCAGTGAAAGTTAGTCCAAACATCGCTGCCATTAAGCAGTGCAGCCTCCTGTGGTGACGTATGGGCTGGCGGATGGAACCACAATGCACAGCAGGGTAAAAGGCATTAAATGCACCCAGAAGTTTCTAATGTTGAGAAGCTAAAGAGGAACTTATCACATTCATAAGTGATATAGAGGTTGGAATAAATGGCTCAATCTTTGCTGATGATACCAGGCTATGTAGGGCAATAACTTTGCAGCAAGACATAGAATTACTGAAGCAAGACATAGATTAAACTGAGGAATGGGCAGCAACATGTCAGATGAGTTTCAATATAGAAAAATGTATAGTTATGCACTTGGGAGCTAAGAACATGCATGCAAAATGTTCTTTGGGATGGGTTCCGCAAGGTAAATTGGAGATGGAGAAAGATCTTTATAGACCACAGACTCAGCAAAAGCAAGCAGTGCCACGCTGCAGCTAACAAAACTAGCAGAATACTATCCTGCATTAAAAAAGGATTTTTCCAAGAGATAAAAACATAATTTTACCACTTTATAAAACCATGGTTTGGCCACATCTTGAGTACGCAGTTTGGTTTTGCTCACCAATCCTCAGGAAGGACGTCCTTGAACAAAAATTCAGAGAATAGATATAAAACTAATAAGGGTGATGGAAGGCTCGCTTTATGAAAATTGACTGCAAAAAAATTCTCCTTAGAGAAGAGACGCCTAAGAGGGGCTATGATTATGATTTACCAACTGACCAAGGAGGACTGCACTATAGGGAATAAACGAAGGACTCTGAAAAGGACACGAGGGCACAAGAAGTTGCACAAGAAGCGGTACAATCTCAGACTGCGCTATCAGAGAAGTAAAAATGTGGAATTCCCTTTGCAGTTCTGCAGTTAGAAGTATCAGCTGAAAGCATTAATCATTTCAAAAACATTAACAGGGTTATTCACTAAAGGGTGAAGAGTTTGGAGAAGGCAGGAGAAGTAAACAATCTAGGCCAAAATGAACTGGAAAGTGAGCTGAATTGGAGAATTTTTCCAAATCAGTTATTTTGGCCTAGATTGTTTACTTCTCCTGCCTTCTCCAAACTCTTCACCCTTTTGTGAATAACCCCTTAGATGAGTTTCTCAGCTCACAGAATATACAGGGATATGGGAGTTGTTAGCAACATGTGTACACACATATATACCCTGTTTCCCTGAAAATAAGACATACCCCAAAAATAGGACCTAGTACTATTTTTGGGAATTGCTAAAATATAAGACCTACCCCGAAAATAAGACCTAGTTGTGACCATTGCCAGGGCTGGTGGTGGCATAAGGGGGAACCTGAAGAGCCGCGGGAGAGATTCAGCGGTGCCAATGAAGCCAGCACTAGAGGAAGCGAGGCAGCAGTGGAGGGAGCAGAGCCGCATAAGCTGATGTTTCCTCTATAGCATCGACTCCTGTCACAGGCGGAGTGATACCAAATGCACTCCGCCTGTGAGGAATCGATATTTAAAGTGCGCTTCGCTTTTTCTGGTTACCAAATTGCTCTTGGAAAGGTACGGCACCCCTGATTGCCCTGATCACCCTATTCTTAACTTTGCCATTTTGGATTATTTAATTTGGATTTGCATTAACTTTGGATTGTTATACATTAAAAAATAAATAAAACCTACCCCGAAAATAAGACCTAGTGTGTTTTTTTTGAGCCCAAAAAAATATAAGACAGTGTCTTATTTTCTAGGAAACACGGTAGGTGGACCTAGATGGAATTGACGGACTTGCGTCTTTATTAGGGCTGGTAATGATTAAAATGTTCGTGTTCGATTAATCTAAAAGATTTTTTATCGATTAATCGACTAATTTCGATTAATTATAACGCACATACAGATCCAACTACTTTTAGACTCTTTTACTGCTTTCTAAGAAATGTAAACATTTTATTGTTCATAGCCTAGGCATAGGTGCACTTAAAAATAGCCTATTTTGTGTGTACTTGACACCTTTACTCACAATAGAGATGCATATTTTGTGTACTTGGTTCCTTCATATGTGTGTTTTGTAAATGGCTGATCTTTTTGACAATTAAGTTTGTTACAGTTAATGGAAATATATTTCTTACAAAAACTTATATGTAGAATAGCTCTTTCCCAAGTCCGGTGAACATTGTCTAATGTCTGTGCTAGGCGACCTACCTAATTAGGGTGCATTGCCTAAAGTTTACAAAAATCGTAAAGAGTTTGCGTCCGGCATTAGTGTTACAAGTTTATGAGGAAGATCATTAATATAATCTGAGGTTTGTGCTGATCATTTTCACCATGCTGCTGTGTGTTTTATGTCATGAACATTATATGCTTCTGAAAAATTTAATTACTAGGGAAATAAATAACTGCACAGCAGTTCTTGCTTGTTATATTAATCAAATGCTACAATGCCAAAAAAAGTGTATGTGTGCTGTGACAGGGTACACGATTCTGTGTATGTCAGTGAGAGGTTGAAAAGGGCAGCTTTCCCTGGCTAGGAAAGGGTTAAGCCTGGCCAACAGGTAAACCTCCTCTCTCTCTATTAATTAGCCTGCACCTGATAGTGACTGAGAGGGGGAGAGAGCTCAGAGCAAGATCCAGGCTGCACTGGATGGACACAGACAGGAGAGTGTCTGCATATCTGGGGAATAAGGTACATATTTGTAGAATTACACACAGAACAAATTCGATGCAACCATGAACACACCATGAACCGTGAACTCACCGGCCCAAGTGGCTCCGTCGGCTAATGAAGGGAAGGGGGAGGCGTCCGGTGACAAACTTTCATTGGTCCAGCTTGGCTCAATGTAAGTATCTATATCCAGAGGGCCACTGGGGATTCTGAAAATCACTGTAGTAGTCAGTGATAGCTGATCTCTTCCAGCTGCAGCTCCATTGGCCTCCTCATTGCACACTAAGCACAGGGAGTTGCTCACTAGGAAACCACCGCCATTCAGAGAACCCACAGTATTTTTTTTTCCGATCTATACAAGGCATTCTCTGGATGAGGTATAGATTGTAATGTCATCTGCCTCTCCTCTCCCTCTTGACAAAAGTGGACATCCTGGTGATCCTGCCTAATGGAATGCACATGGACATACAATTTGCTGTGTTCGGATCCATAATTGATATGGATCTGAACAACGCAGCAGTGTTTTATGCTATTGTCTCATTCACACTGTAACCTTGGTGACCCCCCCGCGGGCTTACAGACTCACCTTAAATCAACGCCGCCCGCCGTCTGCACACGCCGTCCACTCTCCAGGCCGACGTCCGCGTCATCCCATCCAGGTGAGTAGCACTCGGGGTGCCGCTCTCAGCGAATCTGCAGCTCCAGGCAAACGCCTTGTTTGCCTCGCGGCAGATACGCCCCTGGCCAGGGGTGCCCATTAGGTAGATCGCGCTCTACCAGTAAATCGCAAAGCGAACACTGGTAGATCGCCATCGGCTCACTGACCTGTGTCCTGTCTTGCCGCGGTGCTCGTGCGGCTGAATGTGTCAGACGCCGTAGACGGGAAGGAGAGAGGAGATTTGGGAAGCTGCTGCAGTGGAGGTAAGAAAAGACAGACAGGAGAGAGACAGCAGAGAAAGTGAGAGAAGAGACAGCAGAGAGAGAGAGAAGGGAGACAGCAGAGAGGGAGAAGAGACAGCAGAGAGAGAAGAGACTGCAGATAGAAACAGGGGATAGAGAGAGGAGAGAGCACGAGGAGAGAGAGAAGAGAGGGCCGATTCACACCACAAAGTCTGCGTTCCAGAGTGTTCGGCCTCTAGAACGCATTGGAACGCAAGCCGGCCAGCTCCCTGAGTTCAGGGGTGGGAGGGGGCGTGGCGGTGCATTGAAGTCAAATGCATTCCGGTCCAGTGCGATCTGCACAAATGCAGCATTTTTGTAGAATGCACAGGACCGGAATGCAGGCACTAATGTGCCTGCATACTGGGTGTGGGCGATTGCACTGGGGGTGTGGCTGCTGTGCCATTGACTTCAATGCACTGCCACGCCCCCTCCCGCCCCTGAATGCAGGTGTTTTTTTGTTGGTAGATCTCATTGAGCTCGTCCTTTGAAAAGTAGATCTCCAGACGAAAAATTGTGGGCGCCCCTCATATAAGCTAATGTTCACATGCATACAACACAAATGGACCCATGCACATCTGCCATTGTTACTCACAGCTGACATGTAAACGTCAATAGTGTAATGAGCAGCAGCAGCACAGAATTATCTTGCCTTCAGCCACTCTGATTGGCCGAAGCCCGAGGCATTCTGTGCATGGGCCACCACTACACACAGTTAATGTGACTACACACTGTTAATGTTCACATGTCGGCCCTGAATGAGGCATTAATACAGCAGTGATACAGATGCAGAGTGGCCTTGGCCTTCAATCACTCTAAGGTCATTCTGCGCCTGCAGCACTGCCGAAAAAAATACTCATTCATGGCGAACAACAATAGTGTGTAATCACACACTAATAATGTCATCAGACACAATGGGGGGAATTTCACAAAACTGGAGCAGGCAGAATCTGGAGCAGTTTCCCATACTAACCAATCAGCTTCTCTTTTCAGTTTGTTCAGTTGAGCTTTGAAAATTAAGAGAGAAGCTGATTAGTTGCCATGCACAGTTGCTCCAGATTCTGTCTGCTCCAGTTTTGATAAATTCCCCTCACTGTGTATGCATCTCAGCTCATATGGACATAAGCAGGTACATACCCGTATGAGTGCTGCCTGTAAGATCCTACATAAAATCAATTCAGCCATGTGCTTGCAGTCTAAAGGTCCCCATACACCTTACGACCATCGCAAGACATTTGTCTTGCGATGGTCGTATGCTTATTGAAAGCTCGTACGATCTGTCCACATTGGACGGGCAGATCGTACTTGTGATCATCGAAAGCCCGCCCCACTGAGGGGCGGGCTTCCGATGACCGCAATGCAGAACGGGCAGTGTGCGCGTGTGCACACCGGCCCGTTCCGCAGCTATCGGACGAGCAGGCTAGAAACCCCCCCCCACACCTCCCCGCTCC
>NW_017306312.1:2092201-2119993 GCF_000935625.1 Nanorana parkeri
GATTCTCGGCGGGTTTTCGAGCATGTTGGTTCGACAAAAGGCGTGCGACCGTACAGTAGAAACGGTCGCACGTCTTCGTTCACACTGCTCGATTCTCGTACGATTTCGCCCGATTCTCGTACGAGAATCGAGCAGTGTATGGGCACCTTAAGGATCCCAAATCGAATGTTTAAAATCAAATTGATTTTCTAATGTCAAGTCTCTGATGGCATTATCAAATGTTCTGACTAGATTTTTCATATACAGGTGAAACTCGAATAATTAGAATATCGTGCAATTGTAGGAAATCTACCAGTATATGGCCAGTTTAGTTTGCAACAAAGCAAACAAGTTGAAAACTTTATTTTCAAAACATAGAAATTGTTTATGATATACAATAAATTGGCAAATTACAGGGATGATTTCGAATAGAGAGTGTATCTACTTTGTGCTGTACACTACAAAAATCCACAGCATGCATTTTACAGCCCATTCATAAACTACAGGCCACTGTGTGTAACGGAGTACTGTCTGCTGAACACAGCAGAGAGAACTCCACGATTGGAACGAAAGCTAGTCACATGACTGACAAACTGCGATACCTTCCAGCTTTTTCCCCTACTCCCTTTTAATTTACTAGAGCTCCACAGGCTTTAAAGTCCTGAAGTCAGCGGAGCAATAAGCACATTTGTAAAGCACATCACTGTGCTTTATAAACTTGTTATTTTGTATTGTAAGCAGTAGTATGGGCATTGCTTTCGTTTTTTAATAAATACAGCACTATAATGGAATTCACTTAGGGTTTGCATCTACTTTAACAATAAGTTGTTGGCTGCACTAGAAAAGGCTCTCTGTGGTTGACTGCCCTCCAAATGCTACACAAACTCAAGACGTTAGATACTAAAGTTTAAAAAGCCTTGGAACTATTCTTATTTTAGATCTTCTGATTGCTACCATTTCCTCCACTTAGCACTGAGAAATTTATTTTCTGTATGAAACATACAAATAAAATATTTCCTGGGCATCTTCTGCTCCAGAG
Source organism: Nanorana parkeri (assembly GCF_000935625.1). Taxonomy (NCBI): domain Eukaryota; kingdom Metazoa; phylum Chordata; class Amphibia; order Anura; family Dicroglossidae; genus Nanorana; species Nanorana parkeri. Next base: position 2,093,220 of record NW_017306312.1, read on the forward strand.
CAGCGCAATCCTCCAAGTCATACACTTTTCTGAGAAGAATAGAAGAATGTTGATTGAAAAGGCCCCCCGCCGATTGCATCCATTGTACATTTTCTGAGATCATTGAAAGTCCAACTTAATCAATGCAGCCACAAAAATGCTAACTCGCTAATCGCTAAATAGCACAATCAGAAGTGAAGAAAAGAAGAAATAGTAGCTGACGATGTAACATTTAAAGGGCAACTCCTTTTTTATTTTTTATTAAATAGGCTATATTTCCAAAATAGTACCAAAGAGCCCTTCTTTGTGGCCCTAAGCCAGTTTAAAGCAGATCTCCACTCAATAAAAACAAACATTAATAGTTAATTAAAAGATAGAATATAAAAAGCAGCTTTTGCTGTAATACTAATCTTCTTCAGTACTTCTTTGTGTTGCTAGATGCCCTAAGTCCTCCAGTTTGAATAAAGGCCAGTATAATTAAACCCACTTTCTCAAAACCCAGGTTGTCATGGACCCACCTCCACCGTGTGACTAGACATTTAAGGTGAAGCCTCACAGTGATGAGCTCATCTCTCTTTCTACTCCCATCAGCAGGCTTTAGGTGAGCAGATACCTGTAATATATACATAAGCATATAAACTGATTGGCTTCTTGTTTTCAACTCTGAGCTCTTCTATACAGGGAGTGCAACTAGATGATACCAGGTACTTCCATTGCTTGCTTTAATATTGGGGCATATACCTACTGCTTACTACAGTAGTAGTATTTTATATGCCAAAAAAAAAACAACAGACTTTAATTCAAGTTTAAGTGCTTGTTTGTGTCTAGGTGCTAAAATAACAAAGATATATTCACCACAAGCTCCGAGCCAGCCAGCTGTGGCAGCGTTCCCTCCAGCCTGTCCCCTCCTCTGCAGCACATTGGAATCTTCCTCAGTGTCTTCCCGTCTATGCACGGTGTATAGACATGATGATTTGCTGGACCTTAGACCGCTGCAGAGGAGGGGGAGAGACATTCAAGGGACTGGTCTAAGAAGAAGCCAGCTCAGAGCTTTGAGTGAGTATATCTTTGCGTTTTTTTCCAACCTGAACACAAACGAGCAGTAAACCCTTGCAGTGCGGGGGTTTTGTCACTGGGGTTTAATTTGTTTGTCCCTTACCTAAAGTCCATCTAAGACTACCCAGTCCACAAGGTGACCACACATCAGTATTTTCACTGTAGAACAAGCAGCATTGTCACCCTTTTACAGAAAGTGGAAAAACTGCAGTGCTAATGTCCTTGCTTAGGTCCATAGTTCCACTTTATAGACAACATTAGCAGGCAGTAGGTCTGGATGGGAGGTGCCCAAAGGGTAGATAAAAAAAAAATAGTTATTTGCCATTTTAGTTACGATCAGACAGAGGTCTAAAAGCCTGTAAATGTCAATGTATTATGATGAGAAAGAAAACATTTGGTGGTCGAATTGTTGCTTATTGTTTATCCTATGTCTAATAAGATGGTTTAAAAGCTGTTTATCCACTGAGCATTACTATAGGATAATGACACCAACGAAAGAGAACACATACTGCCATAAATGTCAGTGATTTCTAAGGCGGTGACAAGTCCAATGCTGTTCACCATCTAAATATTTGTGCACCATCTGTGTAGATATAGTTAATAATTGAGATAGGTACATTATAAGTGTACTTATTTTTCTTCTACGGCTCCAGCTCCCTGCCATGTGTTACATAAGCTTTTTAAAATGAAGTGATCCCTTGTCTAGCATACATTTAATTATAATTGCACACTGAGTGTTTGGATGCTTTAAAAATAACCATCTACTCTATTTTCTGAACTAATGTAACAAAATCTTCACCACCTTGTTATCTATTAAGAGTGAGATAAAGTCCACAGACTCCCACAAGTACTATTCCAACTATGCTATCACATTATTAAAACAGAACTCAATCCCCATATGGCTGTGCCAATGGGAAAATCTGTATTCACAGAGCTTGTTGGCATCTATAGCACAGATATTTCACAGCAGGGATCAAACCTGCTAGCTAAGGATGGTATTTAGCTGACTGTGGTTGATGGGTAGCATGAGGACCTGAACTGAAAATGGGGTGATGAACTGTTGTGCACTCTTATCCTTTTGTGAACATTCCAGTTCCTGTGGTTGTCCTTGTGTTATTACCGTTATAAGCCAGAACACTCTCCTTTTCTGACTTCTTGGCAATTGCATCCTTCCTGTCCAATAAGATCACTCATTGGACAGGAGAATGGTAATGGCTTGGACTTAGCCTAACATTTTGTGTAGTCAAGCTGTAGTAACAATGTTGTACTAGTTGACTAGAGCCAAACAGAGGAGGGTTTTCTTGTTGTTAAAGCTAATAGTAGGCATCTTTAAGTGTCTGCTCTTTGGGGGGACATTTATTTTAAAAGCTTTAAAAATGGTAGATAGGCTTGCTTTAATGTGAACCTGTGACCAGACTATGCACACTTAAGTACATATTTTAAATAAGCACTTAAAACAAACCCTAATTCACCTCTGTAGTTATAGGCATTATAGGCATTGAGGATGAATTAATCTTCAAAGTTTACAACAGAGTCACTGAAATCACAATAAATTTCCCCTTTACTTTTTACTACAACAGAAACTTGGCAGCCTGCCAGTCCTCTAATATAAACGCACAGCAAGTATTCCTAAGTTGTTAGAAATGGACTGAAACCAAACCTCAGACCCTTTGTTATGATCTTTTGCTAGTTGCTAGATAGGTCAGTGGTGGCTTGTTTCAAAGCTCCTTTCATGCTTCTTAGGAACATAATATTTTAATGTCCATAGTTTGGACACAGGTGAACTTTAAGTAAATAAGAGGTATTTCCATCAAGGTCTACAGAAAAATAGTCGAGTATGCCATAATAATAAATTATAATCTAGCAGATTCTAAAAAAGAAACCATTCACACATCTACTATTATAATTTGTTGAGGTGTGTTTTACATACGGTACCATTTATCCTCAGAGCAGATCTACTCACTGGATCCACACCAGCAATACAGCATGCATTATTTTTCAAAACATACCACATTAAACCAAATTGTTGTGAAAGCTAAAGTCCATGGAAGTTACAAAACTACACTTACAGAGTGTAAATGCTCTGTTTTGACTAAGGTACCTTAAAAAAGCAGATTTACTTCGCTTAACATTTGCTCCCGCGTCAGCCAGCGCTTTCCTCTCACATCAAATGCTCTGGGTTGTAGCAGGTCCTCACTAAAACTGAGCTTGCATTGTACATAATGATCAGAGTGTGACTGACGGACAAAGCATCAAAGAGAAGAGGCTTTGGGAACCAGTTGCATGCAGAGGAGAAGCCTGCAAAAGCCAGGGATAAGGTAAGTAAAAGTGCTTTTTAAGGATTTCTAGAGAAAAATTTGCATTTAACCCTTGCAGTGAGACTCTTTCCACACTGCAAGGGTTGAATCCTTGTTTTTGTCTGGGAACCCTAAAAAAAGCTTTAATTCACTAGTTGTGTCATTTCCCTTGACTTCTGCTTGTAGTTTGCCTAAAGAATAACTTTTAGGGTCAAAGCCGATGCAGCTGTCAGAGTGCCCATGAGGTCATAGACTCTATGACTAGAAGCTACTGTCTCTTATTTACCAGCTGTGGTCTCACTTTACATTATGTACTGAAAAGGAAACATTTATCCTCAGTTTAATCTTCTAGTTAAAAACTAAGAAGCTAAAGAGCTAAATGGGACCCTCAAAGCACAGGGAATACCATGCACACTTTTAGCATATTCAGCATGACAACCCTGGAAGAGGCTGTAGAGCTATAACACACAGTCACCTGTATATAGTCATTGTATATACTGTGACTGTTCAATCAAAAGATTAAAGTGTATCTAAACCCATAAACAAAAATGTAATAAATTGCAGTTACTAGTCCTTAGATGTGATGGCTACATTAGTTTTCATTTTTCAGTCTCAGTGTGACAACGCTCACTCACTGTACTGTATCTATGGAGGTGCAGCATCATCCCCCTAGGACAGGAAGTATTTTTGCATTACATAAAACCTCCCCCTCTCCTCTATAACATAGGAGGAGGTGTTCTGTAGTTCTCAGAGATAGCTGGGAACAATGTTAACTGATAACAGTAAACATAGGCAGAGGATGAATTAAGAGACCTTAGATAACACAGCAGTGTAAAATTGGCTAACAGCAGAACAATTTGAAATAGCTGTGTTTTAACTGCTTTCCGGCTGGCCGTTGTTCATATACGGCCAGCCGGGAGCTTCCTGGATGTAACAGGCCTGTTAGCCCCGCCCACTAATGGAAGTGGTTAAGTATGATTATGACAAAATGCCTATCTCAAAAGATCAATTGTAATATATATGTTAATTTGCTTTCTGCTCTTCTCAAGGATGAATTAAGAGACCTCAGATAACACAGCAGTGTAAAATTGGCTAACAGCAGAACAATTTTAAATAGCACATCTAGGCCCCATTTACCAGAGACAAAAGGTACAGTCAAGAGCTTTAATACAACAATGTAGATACTACAGAAGATACAGCAGTGCAAAATTGTCCAGCAGCAGGACAGCATTAATCAGGCCCAAACAGTATATGCCTAACTTTGTTTTCTATGGATATAGGGGGGTGCAGTGAATATGGTTGATAGCGTAAAGTGAAATTGGTAAATACTGATTTTGCTCTTAGTTTAAGTGTTTTTTTTCCTTTTATCTAAGACAGATTGGATCTGCGGCCCCCCCTCCTGCAGCGCTGAATACTGAAAAATGGCCTGGCCAGGAAGGGGGTCTAAACACCTGGTCAGCAAGTGGTTAAGCACCCCAAACTTAAAAAGGCCCTATCAACATAAATAAAGATCAAGAAATCCCCAAAAGAAACAAAACCCCAAATTGCCAGCCCTGCAAAAAAAGTGCAATTTTTTTTAAGAGAAGCTTTGCTGCAACAAAATCAGTTTAAGCAATATAAAGGCCCTATCAAAATAAAATAATTTTAAAAAAAATAGCCCCAAAATACTACTCCCCAAACAAAAACCTTTTCTTAAAGGATAGCCCTGCAGCAAAAAACAAATTGCTATGGACAGGACAACAACTAAAGACAGGACAACAAAAAAAGAAAGCAAAGGGGTTATTGTCAAAGTGGCAATCAGAGTTAAAGTTCAGTTTCTTAACTGACCCTAATCTTTCCCTATGCAGTTTGTCAGGTTTCTTTATCATTTCCCATATACCCTGTTTCCCTGAAAATAAGACCTACCCCGAAAATAAGACCTAGTACTATTTTTGGGAATTGCTAAACTATAAGACCTACCCCTAAAATAAGACCTAGTTGTGACCATTGCCAGGGCTGGTGGTGGCATAAGGGGGAACCTGAAGAGCCGCGGGAGAGAATCAGCGGTGCCAATAAATGGAAAGGTATGGCACCCCTGATTGCCCTGATCACCCTATTCTTAACTTTACCATTTTGGATTATTTAATTTGGATTTGCATTACCTTTGGATTGCTATACATTAGAAAATAAAAATAAGACCTACCCCGAAAATAAGACCTAGTGTGTTTTTTTGAGCCCAAAAAAATATAAGACAGTGTCTTATTTGCGGGGAAACACGGTAGTAACTTCCAATATACTGGCACTACGGCTGCTTCATGCCCCCCCCTTTTATAGTGAGGGGGCTGGCACATAACAAAGCCCCCCTACACCAGCTGACCTAGGTTTAAGGGCCATTGCAATGCATTATGGTTATAGAGCATTATGCCCGGTACAGGACAACAAAAAAAGAAAGCAAAGGGGTTATTGTCAAAGTGGCAATCAGAGTTAAAGTTCAGTTTCTTAACTGACCCTAATCTTTCCCTATGCAGTTTGTCAGGTTTCTTTATCATTTCCCATATACCCTGTTTCCCTGAAAATAAGACCTACCCCGAAAATAAGACCTAGTACTATTTTTGGGAATTGCTAAACTATAAGACCTACCCCTAAAATAAGACCTAGTTGTGACCATTGCCAGGGCTGGTGGTGGCATAAGGGGGAACCTGAAGAGCCGCGGGAGAGAATCAGCGGTGCCAATAAATGGAAAGGTATGGCACCCCTGATTGCCCTGATCACCCTATTCTTAACTTTACCATTTTGGATTATTTAATTTGGATTTGCATTACCTTTGGATTGCTATACATTAGAAAATAAAAATAAGACCTACCCCGAAAATAAGACCTAGTGTGTTTTTTTGAGCCCAAAAAAATATAAGACAGTGTCTTATTTGCGGGGAAACACGGTAGTAACTTCCAATATACTGGCACTACGGCTGCTTCATGCCCCCCCCTTTTATAGTGAGGGGGCTGGCACATAACAAAGCCCCCCTACACCAGCTGACCTAGGTTTAAGGGCCATTGCAATGCATTATGGTTATAGAGCATTATGCCCGGTGATATCCTGCATAAGTGTGCCAGAACTGCGAACCATGAACTGGCAGGATCTACCTCAAACCCAAGGTAGTCCCGAACTTGAATCAAAGGGCCACCAGGTATTGGCTTATATGAGATTTTAGAGATTCGGTTTACATATTCTTTAAAGTGCAACTGAAGCCAAAACTTTTTTTTAATTTAGATAGAGTGGAGAGGGATTAGAACACCTTTCAGGTTTTTATAGCTCTCTGTGTCCCAATTAGGGAGATTCACCTTCTCTATTTGTCCAGATGACCATTATCACTGGAAGTTAAACTTTTGGTTGTTACAGAACAGTAATATTAGGTAATATTCCCATGGGGACACAAGTTCTGGTGACCCTGCTGACTACCAGGGATTTCCTTCTCTTTTGAAGATTTCCTTCCACTTCCTGCTGTGGCTTTCAGACAGGAAGTGAAGGCAAATCTCCCCAATGGGACACAGATGACAGGGGTTAAACCCCTCCTTTACTCTATCCACAACTAAAAAAAAAGTTTTGGCTTCTGTTGTACTTTGTGTTGCTGTTGCCCAGTTATGTCTAGCATGAGTGTTGTTGATGTGATGGGAAATGTTCAGATTTTGTTTGTTGGCACAGCGAACTATATATCGAATTATATACTGTATATTAGGAAGGCACCGATACCGGTATTTCGGTATCAAGTACGAGTGTAATGACGTGGCGCCCGGCTTCCTGATTAGCTGGGAAGCCGGCTCCATGCTCCCTCATTATAAGTTGATGAGGGAGCATGAAGCCAGCTTCCCGACCAATCAGAAAGCCGGGTGCCATTTCATTACATGGCACCTGGCTTCCTAATTGGCCAGCTTGCGACCAATCAGGAAGCTGGGCAGCGCGTCATTACACGCTGCCCGGCTTCCTGATTGGCCAGGAAGCCGGCTCCATGCTCTCTTGTCACAGGTGACAAGAGAGCATGAAGCCGGCTGAAATGACGCGCTGCCTAGCTTCCTGATACCGGAAGTATCGGGCTAGGCATCGGAGCATTGGGGTGAGTACGAGTACCCACCCAAATACTCGGCATCTGCACCGATACCGATACTAGTATTGTTATCGGTGCATCCCTACTGTATATATTTTATAGATGACACTATTCATAGAAATCTATAGTGCAATATCGGAGGCTCATGTAGACACAATATTCAAATATGGTCAAAGTAAAATGTCAACCATTAAAACAATGCAACTGAATCAGAACACTTTACTGTACACTCTCTGCCCCCTGACCCCTTGTATTTACCCAGCCTGACTTATCACTGGCTTGTCTGCTTATAAGGACTAATGCATTTTCAGTAATCTATCACTCGTTTAGTTTACGTAATAATTGCTGCGTTGTGTAATGTGAACATCACATATCTTGTTCATCATTGGGTAATAGCAGGTTGTAAAGGAACAGCAATTTCCCTCTCTCCAATCAAACACGTGCTCTACAAGGCCTAATTACACAGAAAGCAGCACTGTGGACAGCAACTGCCATTTAAACAAGCCAAGATCGCATTCATAAAACTAAGCAGAACACAGAAGGAATCATTAAAAGACTGGACAAAATTAAGAACACGCATTGCCTACTGACATTAAAATTAAAGCTGAGCTCCGGGCACAAAAAATGTATTTAAATATATTTGTACGTAGCCACATAGCATATAGGTCCCCTTTTGTGGATCAATTGCCTCTGCAAACCCCAATATTACCTTGTAACAATAGCATTGACATCATCACTGTGCTGTACATGTCCTGCGCAAAGAGCAGACCTGTGGGAGGGACCCAGCATACCCCACCCACTACAATCTGTCTGCAGAGAACTATAGAAGGGGGCGGTGACAAGACCAGTCATCATGCACAAGGAAAGAGAGCAGCGGTGACCAGTCTTTATGAAAGGAAGTTCATACACAGAGGAAATGTTTCACACTGGAAACACACAAAGCACACCAAGATTCATTGGGGGGGGATTTATCAAAACTGGAGCAGAGAAAATCTGGAGCACTTGTCCATGGCAACCGATCAGCTTCTCTCTCTCATTTTTTAATCTTAACTTAACAATCTGAAGAGAGAAGCTGATTGGTTGCCATGGTCAACTGCTCCAGATTTTCTCTGCTCCAGTTTTGATAAATCCCCCTCATTATATACACTGAGTGGCCAGATTATTATGACCACCCCATCAGTACTTCGTCGGGCCACGAGATAACTCCACGAGAGGACTTTGTTGGGCCGCCTCGTGACTCCACGAGATGTTGAAAGGTGATGCGAGGAATCTGACACTGCACTGTTGCCCTTCTGTTGTCTTGTACCAGTTTTGCCACTCTCCGTTCTGCCCTAACAGGGCACAATTCGCTCGTTCAGACCCATATTTTCGGCTGACAGTCCAGTCTTTAAACACTTTAACAATGAGCCCCTCTTGAACATTTAACAAATTCTGCTGTTTTGCTGATACTCGCTCCATGGCTCCGAGCGCCAACAATCATCCCACGTTCAAAGGCTGTTAAATCGCGTTGTTTCCATATCTTACGAAAAAAATCACTTCTACTGTCGTGGTAAACAATCTGCTTCCCTATTTATAATGGTCTGGCCCTCTAGCAACGTCAGCGCGAAATTATAGCTAATTTGCCTACAAACGTCAGGTGGTCATAATAAACTGGCCACTCAGTGTATATTGTACGTAGACATTATTTAGAGCTCACGTTTAAAAAGAGATGAATTTGTATCGACACTGACAAGTATATTTGTGAGGAGCAGTGTGATAGACTTTAGGAACTCGCATATACTTTTCTGAATCTGGCCATATATGTTATAATATGATTGTACAATCTCTGCAAAAACTCTTTTAAGATGGCCAAATTTTACAGTCTCAGGGAAAGAAAACAGAAGAGCGTCAGACCAAAATCAATTATTTTGTATGTGTCTCATTCACAAAACAATGCGGGTGTGACATGCTGTGCGTTGTGGAAAAATGCAGACATGCTGCATTTTTTTTTTTGCCGTGCACCAGAGCTGTCAGAACACACTAGCCCATACGCCACAACGGAGTGTTCAAGCTGGCGGGCCTAAACTGTGAACGGGCCCTAACAGAATCAAATGATTCTCTGCATGACGGTTCAGTGGCACCTGCATCCCTTTTTTCGTCAGAATAAAAAAAAAATCAGGAGGGATTATTGCCACTGAAACGTCTAGTATCTGCTACCTTCAAAGTACAATAGCAACTTCAAAGCTTGTGTCATGAAACAACATTTCAAAGGTTCAGCAGTCTCCAGCAGGAGATGGCAGTAGGCTCATTTACATGTTAACACAAATCACATATAAAACGGGGGACTTGAAACTGCTACAGTGAATCAAAGTAGACAGAGTGGTACATACTTTGTAGTTAAAGCACAGCTGAAAGGCCGGAGTTGCCCACCCCTGGCATAAAGTGATCTCCTTGCAAAGGTCTGTCCGCCCGTCCCTCTCTGAGTTGTCAGGGCCTTCCCTATAATGAAGCAGCCTGAGGCAGTTGCCTCAGGTGGCATCTTTTTGGGTCACATGGGGGGGCACCCTCTTTCCGGCCATACCCTCCCAGGTTGCTAAGAGCTCTTAGCAACCTGTGATGCTCTGTCCAGCATCCCGCACAGCTCATGGCAACCAGTGATGTAGCGAGGTGGGTGGGATGCCGGACAGACTCCGGATGTTACGAAACCACAAATCCTATGAGGCAATGCAAGATTCTCACAGGCATGACTTCCAAAGACAGATGCATCATGGGATTTGTAGTTTCACCACAGATGAAGGGCCAGAGTTTGCCTACCCCTGCCTTAAACTGATCTAGTCAACTGAAAAACTGCCACCCTAATTATATTATTCTGTTCAGGATTATAGTATAATATTAGTACACCTGTCAGCAGTAGATGCTGATTCGAGGGTCACATTTATTAATTCTGAATGATCAATGTCACAACTTAGCAAAACCTGAAGTCATATGTTCTTAATTCTATAACTGAAGGAAATAATTCAGCTCTCATTAACTTCATATAGTTTGTTTTGTTCACCCTAAAATGTCTTCACATCAGATCACTATGGGGGGAATTTATCAAAACTGGAGCAAAAAAAATTAGAACAGTTGCCCATGGCAACCAATCAGCTTCTCTCTTTCATTTTCAAAGCTTAACTGAACAAACTGAAGAGAGGAGCTGATTGGTTGCCATGGGCAACTGCTCTAGATTCTGTTGGTTTCAGCTTTGATAAATTACCCCCTATGTTCCTTATTCCTGACCCCATCTGGAAGTTCTTACATGATGCTCCTGTTTCTGCTAAGCTAAGGCCTTTATAAAAATACTTATTAGCACAGCCAAAATCACAAAGCACAGAGAACGCCACATTAAGCAATCCAGCCAAGCTGAACCATATACATGTGCTGTACAGATGAGGCAAGACAGAAATGTATAGAGCCCAGTAGCAGCACTAGGCTGAAAGATAATGCAAATAATGTAGACAAACCATTTCACAATGTTCACGTGGAAAATGCAAGATTAAAGCTGAACTTCAGGCAGGTGTAAAAAAAAACAATTAATAAAGTATGTAAATAATAAAACATAATTAATATGGAATTAGACTCACCAATTTGACCATCTCCCAAAGCAGTTACCTTCATGGCATGCCTCTGGTATGAACTGTCAAGGTTGTCAGTGTGTTTATATCAGCTCTCAACCAAACGTAAAAGCCCTTAAATGGCTGGTGACATAGCTGATCACTTGTGCAGCACCATGGCAACAGAAATCCAAATAGAGGCTAAGATGGCACCTTCTTAAAGCAGGGGTGGGCAAACTCCAGACCTCCAGCTGTTGTAGAACTACAAATCCCATGGGGCATTGCAAGATTCTCACTGCCACAGTCATGACTTCCAGAGACAGATACATCATGGGTTTGTAGTTTTACCACAGCAGGAGGGCCGGAGTTTGCCCACCCCTTCTGTAAAGCATAGGAGGGGGTAGTTCTGTTTTAAAGTAGAAGAATTGGGAGAGTAAAATGTACTCTTCCCAATACATAGAGCCGGCGTGGTACACTGTGCTGTCACACGTCTGTTCTATAACAAGAGCTGAGCCATTCCAAACCACTGACTGCTCAGCTCACGGTCTCCTCCTAGCTGAGAACTCCTCATGTGTTCTCATTGAAAGGGCATACAGAGGAGGGGGTGGGCATAGGTGGCTCTGGCTCTAGAGAGGCATTCCCCCTCCCTTCTCTGTTCCTCCATGTGCTCTCATTGGAAGGACATACAGGGGAGGGGGCGGGCAGAGCTGGCTCTGGCTCTAGAGAGGCATTCCCCCTCCCTTCTCTGTTCCTCCATGTGCTCTCATTGGAAGGACATACAGGGGAGGGGGCGGGCAGAGCTGGCTCTGGCTCTAGAGAGGCATTCCCCCTCCCTTCTCTGTTCCTCCATGTGCTCTCATTGGAAGGACATACAGGGGAGGAGACAGGCAGAGCTGGCTCTGGTTCTAGAGAGGCAGAGCCAGCTGCCAGCCAGGCAGCTGTGTGGATTCCTGGCTGCACTGCGGCTCTGCTCTGTAGGCATAAAGCAGGAAGTAGCCCGCTATATGCAGACTTGGGGTCACAGGAGTACAATAGTAAATAGTACAATAGTAATGTTTGCCTTTACTTCCCTTTTAAATGTATATTTAAATGCAGCCAGTGTAAGTAACTGAATATGTCTTTGTATCAGCCTCTATGAATCAGCACTCAGATTGGGATAAGGAGGGTATGCACTAGGAGCCCATCAGATCTGCTGCCTATACATATGTGGTAAAGAACATGCTGACAGGAGCAGGGATCAAAGTAAAGATGAATGGGCTGCTGCTGCCCCTTTTCTGTGGTGACATTACAGGCAGGGGGCATGGAGGTGACCTAGCTTTATTGATTAACTGTGGAAGAGAAAAGTCAGGTCACCAGCTGGCAGAGCTAAAGGGCAAAGAGGTGGATGACATAACTAGAACACAGTTGGAGCAGTGTTGTATGAAAGGATAGAAGATTTGTTTTTGATATTTAAATGATTATATGAGCTTAAATGTCTGTCATGTGAAAATGGAATTTACTAAAAAAGTATTTTCTGTCTTTGGGGAGGAATTATCTGAAGTCACACACGCCTTTTTACAAAGAGTTTGTTCTGATGATTCTCCACATTAATTCCCTGAATCTACAAATTTTGAACCCGTTGTACTCGACGTAAACCCATGGTAGCGGCAAACCCGAACCTTAACACTATAGGTGAGGATTACACCTACAAGCCTGCCATGCAAAGATGGCATTGACCAGCGGTGGACCAACAGCACCCCTGCCATCATTGGATCATGTATAAGGCTTTAGTGTGCACACACATCTGTGTTTCCCTTCTAACATAAGCATTTCTGCAGAATCTTGTGAGCAGTGTTTGAATGTTAAATTGGATATGTATATAGTGTGTGCAAATTCCCTATATCATGGTGGCAAGATAGTATGAAAAGAAGGTTCCCATGTATAGGTAGTACACATTGTACATTGAGTGGCCAGATTATTATGACCACCCCATCAGTACTTCGCTGGGCCACACTTTGCCTTCAATACTGCGGCGATTCTTCTTGGCATTGACTCCACGAGATGTTGAAAGGTGATGCGAGGAATCTGACACCATGCCTGATGAATAGCACTGTCCAGTTCTGTGAGATTTGATGGTTGTGGAACCAGCTGCCTGATGGCTCTTTCAACTTCGTCCCACAAATGCTCAATTGGATTGAGATCTGGTGATTGTGGGGGCCACCTAAGCAAGGTAAAGTCTCCCTCATGTTCTTGAAACCACTCCTGCACAATACGAGCACCGTGGCATGGCGCATTGTCTTGTTGGAAGAAGCCATCTCCATTGGGATACGCCATCAACATGATAGGATGAACTTGATCAGCAACGATACTTTGGTATGTTGTGCTATTCAGACGTTGTTCCACACGAATTAAAGGGCCCAAATCATGCCAGGAAAACATGCCCCAAACCATAACACTGCCCCCACCAGCTTGAAGGGTTGTACTCATGCATGTGGGGTGCATGCTTTCATGCTGTTCCCGCCAAATTCTCACTCTGCCATCTGCATGATGCAACTGGAAACGTGATTCATCGGACCACATTACTTTTTTCCAATGCTCGACTGTCCAATCCTTGTGTTCCTGTGCGAATTGGAGACGTTTTATCTTGTTAACTGCAGACAGCAAAGGTGTTCGAACAGGCCTTCGGCTTCCATATCCCATACGATGCAGTGTACGGCGAACAGTGCATTCAGAGATCATTTGAGAGGATCCCTGATTAAGATCTGCAGTAATTTGATGCACTGTTGCCCATCTGTTGTCTTGTACCAGTCTTGCCACTCTCCGTTCTGCCCTAACATTGACTAGTCGCTGACGGCCACAATTTGCACGTTCAGACCCAGATTTTCAGCTGACAGTCCAGTCTTTAAACACTTTAACAACAGCTGCTCTTGAACATTTAACGAATTCTGCTGTTTTGCTGATACTCGCTCCATGGCTCAGAGCGCCAACAATCATCCCACGTTCAAAGGCTGTTAAATCGCGTTGTTTACCCATATCTTCCGAAAAAAATCACTTCTACTGTCGTGGTAAACAACCTGCTTTCCTATTTATAATTGTCTGGCCCTCTAGCAACCTCAGCGCGAAATTATAGCTAATTTGCCTTTGATTTGTACGCAGCAGCCTGTTCTTCTCTATGGGAGTACGCCGCCGCACGCTCACCCGAACTGCATGTCCGTGAGGGTGCGGGTGTACCTGCTCGGACACAGACCAGATCCATCCTGTCTGTGTACGAGTATGGACACCTGCACCCGCACAGATGTGGAGTTCGGGTGAGGGTAGGGCGGCGTACTCCCATAGAGAAGAACAGCATGCTGTTCGCATGCAAATCGAACGCAGCACCTGTCATTCCCGGGAGTGGCCCGATATGGCCGTGCCCGCAGCACGGATCTGTACGGAGCAGCTGTGAGTCGTGTGAATGAGGCCTTCATGTGACACTAAACTCAGGAGTTACATTTTTTAAATGCAATCAAGTACTGTTATTATTAACAAAAATGTATCTAATTTGTGCATCACTCGGCTCTACATACCCAAATCATCTCTGAATTGGTGCTGACACTGTCCTTCCTTCTGGAGGATGGCTACTTTTGTTCCCTATGGTCTCTGTGTGTGTTGCAAAGTAATCACCACTCCAAGCTCGCTCTTGTGATGGACTACAATCTCAATACAAATTAGTAAACTAAACATGAGCTTGTAGTCCATCACAGGAGCGAGCTTGGAGCAGTGGAAATAAACACAGAAACAGGAAAACTAATGCAGCCATCACATGTACTGAACATTTTAATTCTTAGATTCACTTTTTAAAAAAATACAATTTGTTAAAATCTTTTGATTCATGGCAAATCAACTTTGTATATTCTGCTACTTGCTGCTTACATTGCATGTTCCAGTTTACAAACATTTTCTAAGGACTCATTTCGCTCATTTAGGAAAAGCCTGTTTAACTTAATTCTGAAAGCAGTAGAATGAAAACAAATGTTTTCCTGGCAGCTGGAGCACCTTCTGCTATGTAATTGTGCAATTGCGCAGTTGTGCAAATTGTCTGTATTGTATTTTCATGTTTTCTATATTGTTTAGTATATGTTAACATTCAGCTGAAAACATGAACGCCTGATGGAAATGAGGGTATACGTAAAAGAGTTTTTCTATCTGGATGGCCAATAAAATGGCCATAGATATTAGACTCCAGATGGATGAGCGCTTGCAATTAGAACACCAATCTTTTTTTCTTGGATTACTACAAGGACATACTATACTGAAAAGTCATCGATATCTGCTGCCCAATCCTGCTTAAATCTGCAGAATCAAGTCATATAATATCTATAGTACATTTGGTTGTCTATTGCGAATGTCCATTTTTAAAAAAAAAATTTTTATACAAAGAGTTTTTGTGCATATTCATAGGGAATACAGACAATCACTGCAAATGATTAGAACTAATGCTGCCAGACATCAGTGTGGAAAAAAATAAATTGACACTATAAAACGTTTCAGTAAATTCCTGTGTTATACTCTGAATGCACAGGTAAGTGCACAGGCTACAGAATATGGAAAGTAAACACGCTGGCCTAAAGGATGAGGTGGATGAATCAGTTTAATTCTGCCTTGGCATCTCAACACAGGACTGGGAGCTTTTGGTGATGATACTTTGGTGCAGGAGAACCTAAGAACAGATCTAAAAGGATTACCTTGGTTTTGGGGGTTAGGATTTGCAGGGTTAAATGTTAAGCTTAGTCTTGGGGGTTAGGCATTCATCAAAGCGGACCTTCACCCCCTTTCACTAAAAATCACATCAGTATTCAGCTCTGCATACTGATATGATGTCATCTTACATGTAGTCCTTAAAAAAACATGTTTTTCTTTTACTTACAATTATTGTTTTTTTACTTCCCGGTCCTCTTGGGCATTAGTGATGTAATGTGCCCAAGCGTTGCATCCTGGGAAGGTTACATCAGCAGAGCATTGCTGGAAAATCTCATCTGTAATCTCACGAGATCTCAGGGAAAGGCATTTTCCTCCCCTGAGATGATGTGCATGGTCACATGTCCTAGTCACATATGCTAGAGTTCCAGGAAGTAAAGGGAGATATATTATTCTGCCCTTAGTAAAAATGGCTACTGTGAGAAGAATAGGGAGGAAAATAAAAATAACATATGCAAAGAATAAAAAGCCTCCAATTCCCTATAAATGTCTGTTTGTAGATTGCCATTACTAAACATTTCTAAAGGTGTATTTGTTGTCATTTCAAAGATATGGGTACATTTCCTCTTTAAGTGTTAGTTGAAGGGTTCAGATTAAGATGAGATAAAAGGTTATGGAACAGGGTCTGGATTAAGTATTAAAACATTCCTTTATTTAGGTTAGGTTATAGTGTTCAGCTGAATAGAAGAGTTATGTATTAGGATCAGTCTACAGCAGGCATGAACAAATAATTTGAATTTAAGAGTCACTCTATCCAATCTAGGAGCCAGCAGGATTTTTTTTAGGAACTACATTAAGAACAATTAGAGAGAACCCCAAAAGTGAGGGGCCAGCTGTAATTTCTAAGGAGCATTGGCTACCCGGCTCCTGCAATTTGTCAAGCCCTGGTCTACAGGTAAGATTATATTTAGGGGTTAGGGTGTGAGAGAGCTCCCTTTTTTTAAAATGCGTTTTCAGCTACAAAAGCTGCACACCAACAATTTTAAGCCGTGAGTACTTGGTGCTGAAATTCAATGCACAGTTGAAATGGTCTTTCAAGAATCTACCTATTTCTGAATGGATGGTGGATGTTTAAAATGCACAGCATATGGTAAAGTAATATAAAAGGGATTAAACAACTATCAAAATACATGTTACCGATTTATTGCTAATAATAGAAGGAACTGTAATCCATCCAGTATGTGATGCACTATATCAGGTACAAATACTTACTGCTTTGTTATTGCTTTTTAGAAACCGGGTAGACCTCTCCTAACCCCTGGCTTCCTGCACTTACTATGCTATGAAATGTTACTACACTGTACTGTATGAAGAAAAAAAGGTTGCATTAATCATAGCAAACTACTTTATGTTTTTAGCTAGGGATGTACCAATACCGTTTTTTCAGTATCAAGTATGAGTACCGATTTTTTTTTTTTCTGGTACTCATCGATACTGAGTACCGATACCGGTGCCCTGATTATCAGGAAGTTGGGTAGCGGATCATGACCCGCCACCTGGCTTCCTCGGAAGCCAATGTTCTATCGAAAGAACACTGGCTTCACTTGCCGAGGCTGCCTGGCCAATCAAGAAGCCGGACAGTACGCCATGACCCTCCGCCCGGCTTCCCGATTGGTCAGTAAGCCAGGCAGCCTCGGCAAGTGAAGCCGGTGTTCTTTCGATAGATCATTGGTTTCCCAGGCAATCAGGAAGCCAGGCGGTGGGTCATGATCCGCTACCCGACTTCCTGATAATCAGAGCACAGAGCACCAGTATCGGTACTCGGTAACGGTGATACTGAGTACTGGAAAAAACATATCAGTACTCGTTGAAAGAGCACTGACTTCACTTGCCGAGGCTGCCTGGCTTCCTGACCAATCAGGAAGCCGGGCGGAGGGTCATGAGGTTCCGTCCAGCTTCCATATTGGTCAGGAAGCCAGGCCACCTAGCAACAAGTAAAGCTGGCTTCCTAGGAAGCTGGGTGGCATGTCATGACCCGCGTCCCAGCTTCCTGATTAGCTAGGAAGCCAGCTTCACTTGCTGCTAGGCAGCCTGGCTTCCTGACCAGTTAGGAAGCCAGGAGGCGGATCATTACGTGCCGCCCGGCTTTCTGATTGGTTAGGAAGCCGCTGCCTTGCAACAAGTGAAGCCGGCTTCCAAACCAATCAGGAAGCCGGGAGATGGGTCATAACCCACCGCCCAGCTTCCTGATTGGAAAGGAAGTCTGCTCCATGCTTCCTCAGCACTGCCGGTGGGAGGGAAATCTCCCTTTGACCAGAAGTTCCTGTATTGGAGGTAAGTATTGATATTGGTGCATCCCTATTTATAATCATCAGCATACAATATTCCTTTTGCTATTATATTAATCCTTTTTATTCATAACACACAAACAACAGTGGAGGACACTATTCAAAGATAAACTACTCTTACCAGAATCCCATCTCAAGCATCTACAAATATGCTCTGCTTTCTGATTGTAATTGGGTCAGACACCTCAATGACTTAAATACTAAAACAAAATCTGCATAAGTAATTCTTTCGGCTATGTTAATCTGAGTTTTGCTTATCTCTTTGGACATATTCTAGAACAGACCATAGTTCATTAGACTAAATAAAAGGGTTATGAGCATAGCTTTTCCAGCGGTTTATGAATATGTGAATTGCAGATGGACTCATCCGTTGTGTTGCTTCATGGCTAAATGTGCGTGTTGTCCTCAGAATGGAAAATATTTTTTTACTGTTTTTCCTAATTAAATGATACAATTTGTTTATAGAAAGACTGCAAATGTTTCCAAATGGGAATACCTAGCTAGATTCATTAGTTAGTCATTTATCAATATTGTATTGTTGTCTTAATTACATTCTTAGTCACAATAAACAAGCATTCAAAATGATTTTGTAAAAGCATTTAAAGCTGAACTACAGTCATACCTTTAGTGTTGCACAGTTGTACAGGCTCCTCTCCTGTGCTTAAATTGCTTATTCTGATTTCACTGCACACTCTGAGCTCCTCACAGCATGCTTTAGAAGCTGAGGATAGTCAGATAGAGCCCACCTTATTTCCTGGCTGGAGGATGTCCAGCAGTATCTTGCCCTTTCCTCCGTCCTTTGAGGGCTGCACACAAGCCAGACCCTTGGGCCATAATAACTCTGCTTGGTTGTTACACATTACTTTGTACCTGGCTGTCTATTAATTAGTGAACAATGCATATTGACAGTTCAGCAGCACATATCAGCATTCTGAACAACCTTGTCCAACCAAGATGTAGGGACAAACAAGTAGTTATGCATATGGCTTAAAGGAGAACTATGGGGTCAGTGTTTTTCACCATAGTTCTCCTTGGGGTAACGGGAGGACACCAACTAGCGTCCTCCCGTTACCCTAAGCTCAGTATACCGCGAGCTACAGCTTGCGGTATACTGAGACGCCGCACCTGGAGCGGATCCCGACTTAGATGACGGGATCCGCCCAGCTGCGTGAGTGACAGCTGGCTCTGCCTATCTAGAGGCAGAGCCAGCTGTACCCGCCCCCTCCCCCGTCCGTTCCGCCAGTCAGCGCTGGCAGATCGGAGCGGGGAGAGGGGAATCCAGCCCCTCCCCCTGTCACGGCAGAGAGCCGTGACAGGATCGAGAGGTGAGGGAACCTGGTATGTGTTCCCTCACCTCCCGATCTACTGAGCCGACCTGTGACAGTCTCATTGTCACAGGTCGGCTTAGAACTATGAGGTGAGTGGAAATCACTCATGTCATAGTTCTCCTTTAATACTAAATTTTTTGTTTTTCTTGTAGCGCTCCCTTAAGATACATACATCTATCAGTTCCATGACATTCTTCAGTATTGACATAGATAGCAAGTAGCATAGTTCTACACATTGGGGGGAATTTATCAAAACTGGAGCAGACAAAAACTGGAGCAGCTGTGCATGACAACCAATCAGCTTCTCTCTTCAGTTTTTTCAGTTAGGATTTGAAAATGAAATGGTGACGTTGATTGGTTGTCATCCACAGCTGCTCCAGTTTTTGTCTGCTCCAGTTTTGATAAATTCCCCCCATTGTCTTGTGCACAATGAGGCTTTCCATGACTCCCATTATCTATAGTCCCTAGTGCCTCCTTTAGTTATACCAACTGTGACCTCCCAAACCCAGTCCAGTCTTGCACGCCCAGCACTTGCAACCTTGTGTCCTTGGTAGTTATGCCAATGGGTTCAACCAACAAATAAATAATATTTATAGGGTGCAAATGTTTGCTGCATATAACTTATGGGTATCCCAGAAGATTTGTGGGATCGCTAGCGTTATTCCAGCCAACCCCAAAATTCTCAGCTATGACTGAAAAGGGTTGCTACAACAAATAAAAGAACATGATATACCTATAGGAAGCAAGCAGGATCATTATGGGGGCATTAGGAAAGAGGATGCCTGTATAACATTTCTATTTCCATATACAGAAGTTCCTAATGGTTAACCACCATCTAATTCAGCTTTTCTTAACCTTTTTTTTTCTAACATGGAAGCCTTGAAATAATTTGAAGTCTCAGGGATCCCCTGCTGATATTTTTTTATATCTACAACTCACAAGTCATTAACGTGAACAGAAAGCTGTGAATATAAGAATAAATAAAAGAATAAGGGATGTGGTGTAAATAAGTATTTGACACCCAAGGCTGTTCCGTTAAATAAAAATAATGAAATATAATAAATAATAATTTGGACAGTGACAATTGCAGTTCTTCCTCTCATTGGTGGTCAATGAAAAAGTGCCCTCTTACATGGGTGATAAGTAGAAATGGTTTCCCTTACATTGGTGGTCAGAGAAGTGACCATTTACAGAGGTGGTCAATATAGTGTCCCCTTACATTGGTGGTCAGTGGAGAAGGCCCCTCTTAAATTGGGGGTCAGAGGTAGAAGGTCCCTTCACAGTGATGTTTAGTGGAAGTAGGTACTCCTTACACTGATGGCCAGTGGAAATAATTATGTTATATTAATAGTGAGTGGGAAGAATAGATAGCTGAAAAGATCACTGGGAACTTTCCTGGGAGGCAGAAAATTCTTACTGCTTAAGGAACTCCTAGCAACCTCTGGAGGAACCTTTTGGGTTTGATGGGACCCTCGCTGAGGCAATACTATCTGTAATCTCTTGCAGGATGACACTGGCCACTAATAGTAAAGGTCTGATCTATTGGATCCAACTTCACCCAACACAATCAGCCCCTATACAGTGAGTGTGAATCTTCCAATCATTGGCAGTACTGATCTGTGACTACTTTCCTGTCCTTCATCAGTAAGTATCAAGGATAATACCCAGTTTCATACTGGATCCCCTACAACAACAATGCTGATCTTCTGCTATGATCTTCTATTCCCGATACACACTGAAGTTGTCTCATTCTGTTGATTTGAATAGCTGTGTCTCACCGGTAAAGTGTACCAGATAAGGGCATTGTATGGTTTTGCAAAAAGTGCATTTTGTCCTAATGTTTGTGTAAGTTTCTAATGTTTTCCTGGCCTCCCCAAATGTCTGTCTGGGAAAAAATAAGAACATACTGCACCTTAACAAACCACATTTTCCATGAAACTTTGTTAATTATACACAGAGAAAACTCACTGTAGCAGAAATAGCTTTGGAAACATCTTCAGGCACACTCTGTTGTTACTATTCACAGCTTTCCTTGGGGCCTAAGGCTATATCCAGTACAGAAACAATAGGCTTGCCTGAACCGAAGCATTATTATATTTTCTTGATGAAGAAAATTACATTTCTGTTCGGTGCAGCTATCTCGGAGACAATGCTAGTACTGATGTGTTAAAAATAAGCCAATCACAGATATTGCAGTAGTTTTGCCTTATACGGTATACTTTTTGCAGAATTGCGCCAGAAAAGTAACAACTCATTTATATTCAAGACGTTTCATATGTCTGATCAGACAGATATATGTCCAGTACAAACTCTACAACACTGCTGATTTTCAGTCATGCCAGTATCTGGAAATAACCCCTACTTTTAAGAGACTACTCTCATTGTTGCTTGTTCTGTAGTAAAAGGGAATCTGATTTGCTTCATAGGTCACAGGGACCCAAAACAGTTACACCACACCACAAAGTCTGCGTTCCAGAGTATTCGGCCTCTGGAACGCACTGGAATGCAAGCCGGCTGGCTCCCTGCATTCAGGGGCGGGAGGGGGAGTGGAGGTGCATAGAAGTCAATAGCACCATAGCCATGCCCCCTGCCCGCAGTGCGATCGCCCGCACCTTGAACGCAGGCACATTAGTGCTTGCGTTCTGGTCCAGTGCGATCTGCAAAAATAGTGCTTGTAGTATTTTTGCAGATCGCACTGACCTGGAACACAGGCACTAATGTGCCTGTGTTCCGGGTGCAGGCAATTGTACTACGGACGGTGGGCGTGGCTGCGGTACCATTGAATTCAATGCACCACCGCGCCCCCTCCAGCCCCTGAATGCAGTGAGCCAGCCAGCTTGCATTCCAGTGCGTTCCAGAGGCCTAAAGCTCTGGAATGCAGCCTTTGTGATGTTAACCGGCCCTTAAAGCTAAACTCTGGGCACAAAAACATTTATTTACAATTATTCCTCAACAGCCACAAATGATATAGGTTAACTTTGTGTACACCAATTGGCTTTGCATAAACCAGATACTACCTTGTTACAATAGCAGTGACATTATCACTGTGATAGACCTAGGCTGCACAGAAAGTAGAGCTGTGGGAGGGGTCCAGCAGGCTCCACCCACTACAGGTTGCCTGCAGAGAACTACAGGAGGGGCTGATACAAGACCAGTCACCCTGCACAAAGTGAGATAGGAGCAGCAGCGACTGGTCTTAATTACAGGAAGCTCTTGCACAGAGGCAAAGTTTCACACTGGATTACTGCACATATCTGGAAAAAATACACAAAGCTCACCAAGGTTCAAGTAAGAATACACATGGCTCTTGTATTTGCACAATTTTGCTTACCGTCAGGGTTCAGCTTTATAAAATAATTGTGCCATTGCTAGATTTATTTTAGTTATTATAGATATTTGAAACCCTAGCAGTTCATTAGATTCCTTCTGCTTGTTCCAAATCCTAAATTCAAAGCCAAATGTTAATATAATCGTACATTAGATTAGGACCCCCCTTGAGGGATATAGATAGTATTGATTAGCTTCTGCAAAAGTATGCAACTGAGACATTGGATTGTATTATGAAATCATAATAAGTCATATAAAGGAGACATTGAAATCAGTCCCATGTTTGTTTATAGGAAAAACTGAGTGCTAGTAGATTTTGTACCTCTCAAGAAATCTTAGTGGTCAAATATTTACTAAGCAATAAGCCATTTTTCTGTTTGGTGTGCTTGGCATCCACACATGGAAGGTCTAATCTGCTTAGGGGTCTTGTTACCTTCATATAGAATGGTAAGTTTTGTCTACATGTCTTAAAGCTGAACTCCAGGCAGATATAAAGATTCTTATCAATGCAGCTCTACATTTATTAATACATAATTACATTTTTTTTTGTAATGCAAGAAGTGTGAGTATTTAATTTGACTTGGTATCAGCCTATTGCTCTCCTTTGTACAGCAGAGCTGAGACCGAGAGAGAGAAAAGCAACACTAGAAGCCAGGTGCTAACAATGAGCATACTGCTGGTGAGAGGCAATCATGGGCTGAGGGGAGAGATAAGACCTAATTATATCAGTACAGATAAACAAAAATACAGAAAGCTGTTATTGAACCCAATGGGCAAATCCAGTGCCTGGCAGTGCAGTGTTCACTTTAACCGAAAAGATAACCATGAAGTCTTTGAGAACCTAGCTGGCATTTACAAGGTGGCCTCACAGCTGGCTTAAAGAAAACCCATGCTTTTCCCATTAAGGGCAAATCATATGTGTGCCATGCCTCCACTCCCCTGCAGCTATGTACAATACTAGGAGAGGAAGAAAATCCCTGGAACTTCAGATATAGAGAAGCAAATGACTCACTCCATGAGAAAGTGCCGGCCTTGTCACATGTTAGTCCATAGCCCTGTGTGACCTGTAGCTTTAAGCAGAACTCCAGGGAAAAAAAGTCTTAATCCTTGCAGTGGACCTAATCCTTAACGTGGACCTCCGCACTGCAAGTGTTAAGTGCTCGTTTTTTCCTAGGTTCAAAAATAACAAAGATATACCCACCTGAACCTTAGATCCGGCTAGATGTGACAACGCTCCCACGAGCCTTGCTATCCCTGAGCTGCAGCGATGGTATATCTCTCAGTGTCCTCACCTTCTATACACAGTGTATAGAACGTGATGACTCAGGGGCCTTAGACCTATACAGTGAGGCGTACTAACCTTAGACAAAAAGGAGAAGTGCAGGGGTAGCCCCATTGCAGGATTAAGAATTTTTTCCCCGAGTTCTTCTTTTATTCTGATACTCTTACCTCTCACAGCCGCTAAACAGAAGGGCATTGGTGTGAAAGAAAAGTAAGCATGTGCATCTCTGGAGGTCCACGTTAAAGTAACCCTTTGCTTTTCCCTTATAGGCAAACCGCAGCATAAGCTGCACAATTTATGGCTGCTGGCTTGGGAGCAGAACCTCTATCTTGGCAAGAGATTATTCTTTGCTTCTCTGGCTGCTACTTTTAAAATGTTATAATGATATATGTTCTTAATTGCAATAGCCTTGTTTAAAGAGAAGATCATATGTCTATGTAACCTCAGACTGCCGAATTATGTCCAATTAGGAAATGGTTCAGAATACTTGTAATATGCAGATTGTGCTTCAAAGGCAGATGTCAACTCCCTGTGGGAGCCAGCCGAAAGTGAATGGTGCAGAGATAATGAGTTGCCATATCGTTGGCCCTTTTCACATTGTCAGTAGATAGTTTAGCCACTTGGCTACATTACTGGGAAAATTACAGAGCACTTCGTAAAGAAATACTTTACGAAGAAATTCCTCGTTGGCTTACCAATTCAATGTGACAATTGTATTCTAGTTTCTCAAAATAATTAGCATAAAACAGCACCTATCATCTAAAAAAAAAAAAAAGAAATATATATATACAGTAAATATACACTGAGTGGCCAGATTATTATGACCACCTGACATTTGTAGGCAAATTAGCTATAATTAGCTAATTTGCCTACAAACTATTGCGATGTCACTATCTTTCATGTTACACCCTAATTATGGGTATAGCATGAAACATGGCCAGAAAGGTAACCTACCCTTTAATGCAATGCAAATGTGAAGGTTATTGACTGAGAAATTTAGAGTGAGCATTTTCTGAAGGAGGTTAGCTACGGCGCCCACCATAATTCCTCAGCATGAGTTTACTTTTTTAAACGTACCTACCGGTTTTAATAATTGCCGCGGGTCTTTTGGACCCATGCTGGTTATGAAATGCTGAAGAGACGCGCCCACAACCAGGTTCTATTTTATATTAAATTTCACATGTGCATGATTGTTACACATATGGCAATTCAAAGGATTTATTTTTCACAGAAAGGTTTTGGGTCACATAAATTGTGTGGTGTGTTTAGATGCAAATACTGCTTATTAGGTTACTTTTTGCATTCAGCGTGCATACTAAACAAATTGAACGAAGCATAAAATCATTTTGTTTATGGAAGGTAAAAATCAGTGTTTGTTTGCCAGGTGTGACTGTTGTCTGTGCACCACAAGAGATGGCCGTTTGAGATTGGTCTGTCAGCTAATTGTGAAGCCTCACATAGGAACTGAGGTAGACCGGCCTGTTTCCTGAAAGATCATCATCTTACGCACACAAAATAGTTTTTAGACAGGAAAGGCTTAAATGGGTTGAGGAAGTTGGACCAGCCCACGCCTCAGAACCGCTCCAGAGTGGCTTTGAAGAAAAAACAGGCTTCTCACTTATCTATGCAGTTAAGAAATTCCTTTCAGACACAGAGTGGTTTAACCACCAAATACCTAAAACAAAGCGAGAAATGAAATCAAGAGCACTTAATCCTTTTTGCTAAAAAAATGCACTTGTACAAAGTCAAAGAACGGCAGAGGAATACATTTCACTAATTGTTTAGTTGCAATGGGTTCTCATGAATGAAGATTTAAAAGAAAAAGTCTGATTTAGCTGGAAAAAAAGCATGTTTTTTAACAGTGAGGAGCTCTTGAAATTGCTACATATAAACTAATTTTCTTGTACCAGGACAGCAGCTAATATGCAAGCCATGATATGACTCCCTAAATATGGAAGGATTGACAAAGATTGGCACATGGAGAAAAATGGACCAATTTCCATATGCACAATTATTTAGTGCTCTATGCGCCTAATAAATAATAGTGTCACATGACAAATAATTAAAATGTTGCATGATATCCGTCCATACACATCCACTACTCCCTCCTGCAGTGCTGATCCTTACTGTCCGCCCTTCCCTCAGTATATACGCCACTATGGTAATGGTGAACATTTTAGAACAGGTTTTAGATTAGAACATTGGCACAAGTGCTTGAATTTATGGTGCGCTCTACTGGATCTACTGCATTTACTCGACAGGGCACAGCGGCCGCATCTGTACCATAGGTTCTTTCTGCAGGAGTCCCTAGTCGCAGTTACGGCCCCATGTGAATGCAACTTTATAGAAAATGTTGCATATAACTTTTAACATGATTTAGCACAAGTGGTGAAACAACACATAGAATTTGTGCAGTTGCATAGTTTATTAGGCACATTGAAAATTCACCATGCCTCTTCCCCACAACCCTGGTGGTGGGGGGTGGGGATTTTGTTGGGTCAGCGAGCGGCAGGCATTGTAATTGACGAGGACCTAGATTGCTGTACGATGTGATTGACGTGGGCTTATTAATAAAGGACTTGTCAAAGCAGTGTGGTATGGGGGGTGGCATCTGGGTGCCTCCTTTATGAAAGGAAGCACCCAGATTCAGATGAGCCCCCCTCCCAGCAGCCCCCCACAACCACCAGGCCAGTTTCATGGGGAAGAGGCCCTTGTCCTCATCAACATGGGGTCCCTTTCCCATGCTGAGGGCAAGTGGACTGGTAAGGTGCAGGGGGGACACAATCACCTTCCCTTTCCTGAATTTGGGAGGAACCCACACTTTTTTTTTTTTTTTTCATGTTTAATG
>NW_017306312.1:2120174-2226857 GCF_000935625.1 Nanorana parkeri
GAGCAGCTGTAACCAATGTCATGTCCGAACACTGCCAAGATTCTGTTACTTTCTTCTTATGTAACATCACTGTAGAATTTGTATCCCTTGTGTCCAATAGTAACAAAATAAAGGCATGCAGTCACTGATTTACATGAATCATCTTTATCTATTTAGAAAAAGTGTTTAATTTTTTTTTAACACAGGAAAAAAGCAGAATTATTTTTGGAGTCCGGAAACCTCCTGTATTGTGAGCAGCCTTGCTAATAATGTCCCTGGAGAATGATTAATATATAAATCTGTCATTCAGGGCCAAGATAAACAGAAATACTATCAAACATCCACACCCAGACTTTAGCTACACACAGAGGAAACATGGGAGGTCAGGCATCAACACAATGCCCTCTGTGTATTTTAAAACGTTATGGGAAAATATATATGATGTTCATAGCAACCAACCAGGCTCCATGCCTAATTTTTTCCAGGTCATCTTAAAAAAAAGAAAGCTTTAAGCCAAATCTGATAAAGGAAATATTGCAGTTCAAGTGCACCTAGCATCACCTATATTTTATTTTGTTAAGTGCATGCTAAGCGCATGCTAAGTAATGTGTATGTATACAAGTTACAGAGATCACAGCAATCCCACTGACAATCCCTGAGCCATGTTTGATCAGGCATCATCCAGTCAGAATCTATTTCCTGGACGGGGATACTGGAATTATGTAATTTCAGGTGACTGTACAGTTCTTGGCTACACAGATCATAGCCAATATGCAGATAGGTAGTGATCCTTGATTTACACCCAATATGAAAAAAAAAACTCCTGTTGCACTGAAATGTACCGTAAGGGTATTACAAGCATGTTACATAGTTACATAGTATTTGAGGTTGAATAAAGACATTAGTCCATCAAGTCCAACCTATTAGGATCTCATTCTAGGAGTACCCGTACCCCTGTATATTACGGTCCCTTAAGAAATCGTCCAAAAGTTTCTTGAACAATTCCACATTATTTGCTGAAATCACCGCCTGTGGCAGTGAGTTCCAGACCCTAACTGATCTTACTGTGAAGAACCCCCTTCGCACCTTGTGCTGGAATTTTTTTTCCACCAATTTTAGGTGATGGCCTCTAGTTTTTGTAACGGAGTTAATTTTAAACAGTTTATCGCTAATGTTGCTACCACCATTAAACATTTTGTACATGGAAATCATATCCCCCCTTAATCTCCTCACCTCTAATGTGAACATGTTTAAATTTAGTAGCCTCGTCTCGTAGCTCTGGTCCTCCATACCCCTAATTAGTTTGGTTGCCCTTCGCTGGACTTTTTCCAACTCAAGGACATCTTTTCTTAGTACTGGTGACCAGAACTGGACCGCGTACTCCAGATGAGGTCGAACCAATGATCTATAAAGTGGCAAAATTATAGACTTGTCCCTGCAATACATCCCCTTTTTAATACAGGACAAGACCCTGCTAGCTTTGTTTACAGCAGCCTGGCACTGCAAACTACCTTTCAGTTTGTGGTCTACAATGACCCCCAAATCCTTCTCCATTTCTGACTTCCCCAGCGGCATACCCATAATTGTATAACCCATTTGTTTATTTTTAATTCCAAAGTGCATTACTTTGCATTTATCGACATTAAACCTCATCTGCCACATGTTCCCCCAGTTTTTACATAAGATATATATCATCAGAATTAATATGTCTAGGGATTTAATCCCAGCTTTCTGGGACAACTCCCCTTCCCCGAAGTCCCCCGCCTCATTTTGTCTTTTTGTTGTTGTTGCTTTTTTACTACTCACTGTATACATACCTTAAATCTACAGGTACGGTAGTTACAGGCTATTCTTCTATTCTTCTTTCTCTGATGAGACATCAGCGCTGTTCCCTATAGCCTTCTCCAGTGTGCCCAGAGCAGGTTGAAGATGCACCCCCTTTCCCCCATGATGCCATGGGATCCCATTAAGTGTACTGAATGACACTGGGTGTCATTTAACTGTGAAAAGGAACAGCACTGAATCATAGAGGAGGACAGTGCCAGAGACAAAGTAAGTACTTGTAAGGATGGTCCAGGATTCACTGGAAAACCCATATGGGTGCATGCTCATACACATTCTGCTACCGTGCTGAGGATAATAGGCAAGCATGCTCTGGCTGGTGTTTGTGCGCACAAACAGGATGCACTAGTACTCATGCGTATGGGTGTAAGCCTCGGTTCGCATGCACACGGGAGTACAGACATACTTGTTGGTG
The DNA here is from genome assembly GCF_000935625.1 of Nanorana parkeri. NCBI lineage: Eukaryota > Metazoa > Chordata > Amphibia > Anura > Dicroglossidae > Nanorana > Nanorana parkeri. The sequence goes on from NW_017306312.1 coordinate 2,122,411, forward strand.
CCCATTTAAGCCAGCATGGACTCTGAGCTAATTGCTGACTGGTCTTCAGCTCATTCGTGTTTCCATGTGACCTGACCTGCAACTTGATTCCCAAAGAAGATGACCTCAGCTTGTGACCTCGACCCCGCTTCTGCTTACTGACTTGCTGCCTTTTTTCTACTTCTCTGTGTTTGACCTCGGCTTGTGACTTTGACCCTGATCTGGCTATTGGTTTGATGCTGTGGTTTGGTACTGCTTTGTCCAGACATCATCGACATTGACCTGCTACTTTCTGCACACTGTCTTGATCCTGCAGCTGCAGGTCAATGCACCCGAACATCTGCAAGGACTTCATCTGACCTGCATCCTAGGCATTTGTGCACCCCAGTGTCATCACTCTGCCTGTCACCACCTTTAGGAGAATTGCACAAGGTTTGCAAGTGAAGCCTCCCCCTGCCCAGCTTGGTTTCCAGCCAGGTATGTGAGAGTACTGCAGCAGGAGCTCCTGCAAGGCAATTAGTATTTAAAATGTTTCCTGCTAGATTTGGGCTTTAACTGTACTCCCCAATAAAAATAAAACATTTTGAGAAACAGACAGGATACACAGCCTACCTATTCAATTCAATTTTTATCCAGACATTGCGGTAATATACTAGTCAATGTCCCACTCCCTTTTGTCAGCAGTTAGCAACCCTGTTTGTGATGTAGAGGAACCCAGTGCAGAACCCAATCAGAATGAAGCCCGTTATGCATGTTTGAATGTGATTGGTGATGCAGGAATACAGAGAGAGAGGGGATGTTACATATCACAGGCTTCAGGATATATTTTCCCAGTGACCCTGTGAAGTAATCCCTGGATTCTTGCTGCAGCGGATTAACTAGAAATCAAATGTAGCTAAAACTGAGCACATATTAGCACAATTGTAGCTTTTAATCAATGGCTCACTGATTCCTTTTTCTTGTAATTTTTAGAACACCCTTCTGGAACAAGGCACCGTATTTCGACGCATACAGTTTGAACACGGTGCACTGTGAAGTGACCTCCTTTCCAGTGTTCTTACCTGGCTGATAATTAGACATAAGCAGCAGAATTCTCCCCTATGCGTGGGAATTGTGTGTTTTCCGGCTGTATGACATTTCCTTGACTTTTTTGATGCACCTAGAGGTTTCTTTCCTGACTTCTTGCTCCCATGTCACTGTACACTTTCCCTGAAGCTAACAGAGGAAACCTGGCTGTCAGAGATTGACTTCACAGTTCCCCAAAGCCTACCTCAGAACTACTCAGCAGTACACAATGCACTTAAAAAAGAAAAAGAAGTAACAAAGTCTCAACTATTGGAATGGGTAAGGCAAATTCCTGCTGAAGGAAAATTTTTTGTACTGTACAAGATGTTTTACTGTACAATTTATTATCTATGAAATCATTTAAACACTGAAACCATTACTAATTAACAAGGCAGTCACACTAAATTGCAGAGGGATATGAATGAATCTAAAACATGGGAACTTAAAATGGACCTTTTAGCAAAATGCAAGGTCTGCTTTACTGCTAATCTCCCACCTACAAACAGAGTTAGCTTCAAAAATTCCTCAACAATAAAAAGAGATTCACCTTATGTACCTATCACAATTAGCTGGAAAAAAAATAGAGTTGTGACAAAAAATAAAAAAATGCTTATTTTGGCTTATTTTCTGCTTCCAGGAGCCACAGGTGATGTTAGTGTTGCCTCCAGGGCAAAATGGATGTTTGAAACCAACGGCACTGCGATCCAGTCCATTGCAAGAGTGCATTCTCAAGGGATTTTGAGCTCCTAGTTTTCCCGAAAGGCAAGAGTGAGGTGTGGTGGCATTATCCTCAACTTTCAAAAACATCAGAAGCTGAGGCTGAGATAAGATTTTTTTTTTTATTTTTTTTTACAGCTAATTGTTTTTTGGGGGTGGATAACTGGCAGTAAAGCGTACCAAACCATCCACAGAGCCCATGCCTCTAACAAAGAGTAGAGGCTGTGACAGCTCTTGCCTCACCAAGTTAGGTTACACATGCAGTGGGGAAGCCCACTGCTTTGTAACCTAACTACCTGTCAAAAGCTGGATGCAGCGCTGCCTGTAATTAACAGGCAGCACTTCGTCCATGACAGGTTACACAGCGGGGAGGATTTCCCTGTTCTGCAACCGATCTGAATAGAGAAAAAGCTGTCAGCATCAGACTTGAACCTGACAGCTTTTTCCTCCATAAAACTAGGTGAGGCTCTGCCTCCCCTGACCGCACGTCCCTGATCTGCACTGGGAGAAATATCCAAGCTGACCTACTTTTAAAAATGGCTGGTTGTCCCTTGTTTTATTATTCCTTGAGTCATTAAACCAGGGGAAGCATTCAACATGCAAAATCAAAGTAAAACTCTCATCTGCATGCTTGTTCTGGCTAGTGACTCAGAAATACTGAGGACACTGGATCAGCACGACTGCTGGAAAACATTCAAGGCAAAGTAACAATGTCTGTTCATGGCCCACCCCCATAAAGTCCACGCTTCCTTCTGTTGGAAGGCCCACGGCTTTGTATTAAAGCGGACCTTTACACTCAAAAATTAAATTCTACCAATGCATCCCTCTATGCATGATGATTAATAATAACATAGACATATCCGGTGTAAAATGCTGCGATTGTGAAATTCTTACACTTGCAGAGCATTCACTTCCTGCTTTAAAAGGGCAAATTACTTCAGTTTGTCAAAACAATGCACACTGGGATTACAGAGCATTGCTCTCAAATCTCATCTGTAATCTCACGAGATCTCAGGGAAAAGCATTTTCCTCCCCTGAGATGATGTCCATGGCCACATGTCCTAGTCACATGTCTAGCCACACGTGCCAGAAATCCAGGAAGTAATAGGAGAGCTAGTAATCTGCCCTTGGTAAACTTGGCCACTGTCAGAAGACTGGAGAAGAAAAGAGAAACAAGGTATGCAAAGAATACAAAGTCGGCAGTTATCTAGAAGTATCTGTTTGTAGATTGTTATTACTAAACATTTCTACAGGTGTGCTTGTTGTTATTTTTAAGATATCAGTAAAAGGTCCACTTTAACAGAGCAGAACTTTTGGGTATGGGGGATTATGTGACAAGATGAAGGTAGTGGCAGATGAATGACCGGACTATAAATTTATTCTTGTAACAGTAGAAATGAAAGTGTCAATTACATAAATAATTGTCTATGGTGTCCTCCAATGCCTGAAGGAGAATATAGGATTTTTTTGTAATTATTGTCCTTTTCTTTGATATTTATTGGAGGACACAGCTCCATCCCCCTATGGGTATTACTTTTTAGTTGGCCTGTTTGCATGGTTGAATTTCTGTTGTGGGAAGGATGCTTAAACTGTTCTCACTGCTTGCTATAACTGAGTTCTTCAGGAGATAAAGGGCTTTAGCCACTACAGGAAGTTGAGCCCCTTTTAGTTCTCCATACTTCTAGTAGGTGGCAATATACCCACATGTAAAGGATTCTGAATCTTGGAGAAAAGGATTTTACAGTGAGTAAAAAAATTCCTATTTTATAAATAAATAAAAAATATTAAACAACTCGACAATCTATTTCTATTCTTGTAAAATAGTGTGGGGCATGCTATCAACACTTTCAGAACTTCTCATTAACAATGAAAGATATCTTTCTATAACTAGATAGATGGAGGTAATTATCCCTGGTAATATTGGAAAAAAATAAAACCTCAACAGTCTAGAAATTCCCCCAAGGCATTGCGTCAGCTGGTAAGCTTACCATTCCTAATTCCAATATTTTGGAAATAATTAAATATATTCATGGGCTGTATGAGCAAGTGTCTGTGTGCCGTCTAGTATAATTACCCCTGATAAATTGATAACTACATGCTAGCCAGCATATTTAAGAGCTGGATTGAGATAGTACAGGTAATTCCTTGCAGGGAAAAAATGAAATTGCTTGAACCAAGTCTCCCTTCTAAAGGGAAGATAACTATTTCACTTAGCTGTGGATTGATTATGTATCTACAAAGGTTCAGGACAGATTCATCTTTTGTGTCTAGATTGTAAACGTGTGATCCAATTTCAAAGAGACCAGTGGCCCTAGGTTCTAGACAGATAACAGACACCTCTGAAGAATATCCTGCTATATGCAGAATTAAAAAAAGAGGACAGATAAAATATTATTTCAATATAAATGAAGCTAACTCCGTGTTGTCATAGATATTCAAAAGTATGGTAATGCGAAATGTTGCAATACTTACACAGTATATATTCACAGAAAAGGTTCCTTTTGAGTAGCTGAATTAAAACATTTCACTGCTTAAAACTTATAGTAAACCTACTGTAAGGGACAAATTGCGGCAGCCATTGCTGACCTCCTATGAAATGCTAGTTTTGTGGCTCTTTTGCTCACTCTCTGGCTTCAATACTTTGTAAGTCACTAAACCTGAGCTTGTATGAAAATCGGTATAGTCAAAGAAAGGTCAGAAGTCCTTATCTGCATACTTGTTCTGAGTTAGGCTGAGCTCACATCTGAGCTTTTTTTTTATGCTAGTTTTTCAGCTCGTTTTTTTCGCGTTTTTTCGTTCAGTGAAACGCACGTTTCACTGGCGGTATGATTTTTTTTTTGTTTTTTCCTTTATTTTCTCTATTTAAAAAAAAAAAAATTTAAGTTTCACTTTTAAACTTCCCGCCGGCTCTGCCCCCCCTGTGACGAGGCCGCTCGCAAGGGACGGAACCCAGAAGTCGGTAGCCGCCAAAGACACAGCGGGGATCGCGGACAAGGTAAGACCTGTATGCTGTATTCCCGAGTGTGGCTCGGGGTTACCGCTTTGTTAACCCCGATCCACACTCGGGAATACCAATGGAAACCCGCGGCAAAACGCCCCAAAGAAGCTCCTGTACTTCTTTGGGCATAGGGCGTTTTGCAGCGCGTTCCTACGCTCTGTAAAACGCCCAGGTGGGAACCATGACCATAGGCAATCATTGGTTTTCACATGTTGAGCGTTTTACAGCGTGTAGGAACGCGCTGTAAAACGCCCAGGTGTGAATCAGGCCTAAGTAACTTAAAGTACTGAAAGCAGAACGCCAGGGAAAATTACTATTAACTCTTGCAGGGGGGGTTACCCCTGCACTGCAAGGGTTAACTGCTCGCTTTGTTCTAGAACTGAAAATAACAAAGATATACTCACTTGATGTTCCGAGCTGGCTGGCTGTGACAGTGCTCCTTCCAGCCTGTCTCCTTCTACGCTGCAGCAATGCAATGTCCATTGGCTTCTTATTGTTCTATAGAATGTGTAAAGAAAGTGATGATTTACGGGACCTTAGACTGCTGCATCAGAGGGGGAAGGAAGCTCCAGGGACCGGTCTAAGAGCAAGCCGGCTCAGAGTATCAGATAAGTATAACATCTTTATTTTTCTCTGTAGACAAAAAAGAATCACTTAAGCATTGCCGTGCGGGGGTAGCCCCACTGCATGGGTTAATTATAATTTTCCCCCTTCTTCAAGGCAAAGGGTCCGTATGACAGCCAGGCAACTAACATTATCTCCGGAAACTAGCATTTAAAATGCAAGCCTTTTTAAAAACAATTTCTCCATATTTACTCGAGTGAAGAAGGTGCAATCCCTCAGAGGGGCTTTAAGGAGATCCAGGAACCCAGTGATATCTCGCTCCCCCTGTATGTTAGACTGCATATGCTTTTTGGCAAAGCTGTCACTGTTTTAAAGGCCTGTGTCAATGAGAATGCATAACCCGCTTGAAGAAGGTCAAAAGGAAATCAACTGCAGGTCAAATGCATTAGTCAATCAATTCAATGAAGTCAATGAATTCTGAATGATCTCAAAAGCTTCTCAAACTGATGTCAAATGAATAACATCGAACAAGCCCAAAACCATCAACTCACAACTCATTTAGTAAGTTTGTAATATATATATATACTGTATATACACTGAGTGGCCAGATTATTATGACCACCCGACGTTTGTAGGCAAATTAGCTATAATTAGCTATAATTTTGCGCTGACGTTGCTAGACCATTATAAATAGGGAAGCAGGTTGTTTACCACGACAGTAGAAGTGATTTTTTTTCGGAAGATATGGGTAAACAATGCGATTTAACAGCCTTTTGAATGTGGGATGATTGTTGGCGCTCGGAGCCATGGAGCGAGTATCAGCAAAACAGCAGAATTTGTTAAAGGAGAACTATGAGGTCAGTGTTTTTCCCCATAGTTCTCCTTAGGGTAACGGGAGGACACAAACTAGCGTCCTCCCGTTACCCTAAGCTCAGTATACCGCGAGCTACAGCTTGCGGTATACTGAGACTCCGCAGCCGGAGCAGATCCCGACGTAGATGACGGGATCTGCCCAGCTGCGTGAGTGACAGCTGGCTCTGCCTATCTAGAGGCAGAGCCAGCTGTACCCGCCCCCTCCCCGTCCGTTCCGCCAGTCAGCGCTGGCAGATCGGAGCGGGGAGAGGGGAATCCAGCCCCTCCCCCTGTCACGGCAGAGAGCCGTGACAGGATCGAGAGGCGAGCGAACCCGGTATGTGTTCGCTCACCTACCGATCTACCGAGCCGACCTGTGACAGTCTCATTGTCACAGGTCGGCTAGAACTATGAGGTGAGTGAAAAGCACTCACCTCATTGTTCTCCTTGTGTTCAAGAGCAGCTGTTGTTAAAGTGTTTAAAGACTGGACTGTCAGACAAAAATCTGGGTCTGAACGTGCGAATTGTGGCCCTCAGCGACTAGTCAATCTTAGGGCAGAAAGGAGAGTGGAAAGACTGGTACAAGACAACAGAAGGGCAAGAGTACAGTGTCAGATTCCTCGCATAACCTTTCAACATCTCGTGGAGTCATGAGGCGGGCCAACGAAGTCATCTCGTGGAGTCATCTCGTGGCCCAACGAAGTACTGATGGGATGGTCATAATAATCTGGCCACTCAGTATATATGCAAGGAGAAACATACATTTTGTACCATCTGTCCTCTAATGCAGACTCCATAGTGATATATTGAGAAGAACCACCTTCATTTGACTAAGAGTTCCACAATAAGAGTACTATTTATAAAAAAGTGTTGAAATGAGGCTTGTCGACCACCCTTGTGAGTCTGTTCACACGCTGTCTTTCATTATATTTCTTAAGTGAAAAACAGCTTACTGGTGAAGTGGAAAAATATAATAATAATAGACTACAAGAACAGGGAAAAAAAGGAATCAGTAACCTTGACCATATCATTATGCATAACATCCCTTACCACGTATGTTAATTTACTTACCTTGGCCCTGTGGCACTCTAGACTCATCTATGTGTTTATTACAATTACAATTTTTTGTATACTTTAATAATAACAATACTTATTAGTATTATTTGTTATCTTGAGGCCGTCCATGGCCTGGGAAACACACCTCAATGAACCAGTATAAATATAATCATGGAGTGTGTTTTAATTTTTCAAGTCTTTCATGCTCTCAGATATACTATAGTGTATGGTGTATCATAAGCATTCATAACAATAATGAGATGCCCCATGGCCCTGCTTTACATTTTATATTTTTGACCAAAGAAGTGGAGCTATACCCTTACCCAAAGGCAGAATTCAGTTATATTTAATGCCCTCCAAATCTTGTCTTCAAAATTGCCTTGACATGCATAATTGCCATACAATTAACACAGAAAACTGCTAATACCCATTCATAAGTAGCTAAAGTTTACTAAATGTTCCTGCAAATTTACCAACAGCACAGATAATATCTAGAGCCAACTGTTCTCTTGCTATGCTTGGGGGTTGCTTGTATTGTTTTATTCTCTGCAGTTGTTTGGGTAGCACTGATGCCTAAAATAGAACTCCATGTTGCAGTATGCGATAACACACTGGACCGTGCCATTAATCTGCTAAAGAGAGAGCTGACCGTTTGGCCAGCACAAACCTTATTTCCTGCCCATAGAAATAGACTACACGATTCACTTCAAAGATATTGTAAATCCAAAGGAAACTGAACTGACAGAGCTAAACTATTCTAATTTTAATATTCTTCCTGAAAACAAATACTCTTGAGTTTTGTATACTGTAAGGAAGGAAATCTGCTGGCGAGACACATTCTGTCACGCTCTATTGTAGCACAGCAGAAACCTCTGTTTCAAGTTCTTTTTCATTGTTTCACAAGGATCTGTCCTGCTGTTATCTTACATGATATGGTGTTTCAAGGGTACTAGGACAGTAAGCTTCAGCACAATGGTACAGCTTCTTCTATATTGTGTCCATCGGCCAGCAGATATGTGCCATGCAAATAATTTATTGGTCAGTTTAGTATCAGGTAATCCTACAGCCTGCTTCCCTAAACTACCCTGCTTTCGACAAGATATACCTAACAGACAGGAAAATGTAGAGTGGACACATAAAAGCTAGAGCATACAGTAAATGAACAGCTCTGTAACCAAGAAGAATGGGTAGTGATAGACCTGGCTATGAAGAATATAACTGCTACAATGCCATCCACACAAGCAAAAGCCCATTGGCACAGAGCCTATGTCAGTTCTTTCTATATTCCTATGGAGAATTCAAGTCAAGGCAAAGAACACAAATACTGTACTATCTGTCCTCTAATGCATGCTCCATAGTACTATATCATAGAGAGCTGCTTTCACTGGACTATAAATTCTACATTAAGAGGACTATCTATAAAGAAGTACCAAACTGAAGTTTGTCAACCAGCCTGTGTTTGGCACCTCTTGGAGCTTGTTCACCATCTGTCTTCAACTATTTCATAAAATGTAAAACAATCAAATCCCGGTCAGGACACTATCTGCAATGAGTTTGCATGTTCTCCCTGTGCTTGCGTAGGTTTACTTCAGGTACTCCGGTTTCTTCCCACACTCCAAAGACATGCTGGTAGGTTAATTGGCTGCTGCCTAAATTGGCCCTAGTATGTATGACTGTAAGATAGGGACCTATCTCCTTGAGGGCAGGGACTGATGTGAATGTGCAACTATGTAAAAGCGCTGCGTAAATTGTCGGCGCTATATAAATACCTGAAATAAATAAATAAACTGACTGGTGAAATGGGAAACTGGTCTTTATACGTTCTGAGCAAAAGTAGTGTAAAGTACTGAGTAAAAGAGGAAAGTACGGTCAAAGGTTGCTCATTTGTTAAAATGCTCCTGCAATGACAGTACATAGTAAACAAATGTTGTGAAGAGGTAGGGTAGGGGAGGAAGAAGAAAACTGAATTTAGTTCTTCTACCTAAGAAGGTTTTTGTGTATTTTTAAAGATTTACATTTATGAACTACACTTTTGTCATGGCCCCAAAGCATGCATAGGTTGTGGGAGCATTCATTGTGATAGACTCGTCATCATTACTTCACTGTGATACCAACCACTAAATAGAAGCAGAGCAGATGGGGCTGTATCTGCAAAGAAGGCTAGGCTTAAAGAGACCCTTCAAAAATACCCTTAAACCTTAACAGTTGCAAGAAAAAAACTGGACAATAAAGGACAATGTTGTCTTTCCCTACCAACCTCCTTAGGGCGTATACTTTTCTTCAGCAGTACAGGTATATACAATAACTCTTGCATGACTTCATCTTCACAAGCAGTGGTTGAATCTATAGTACTTTTATCAGGGCATATACTGCATTATGATTGAGCCTTAAATTATTATAATTATGCAAGCTAATCAACTAATTAACTATATTCTCTGCCCTTATTTATCTTTATTTAATTTGTCTGAGATTGATGTTTGCAGAGAGAGCCAAGACTGAGAGACCCCCAGACATGAGGCAGTTTTTGCACCCTCAACTGTCTGACCTCGTTCTAATATCATACTCTGTCCCTCAGCTCCTCAGTAAGCAAAGCAGTATTAAATAACTGCTTATTTGTTTCATTTCTCTGAGCTGCATAGGTCACTAAGAGGGATATAAACAACTAACAAACTGTTATTTGATACTGTTATGTACAGTCCTACAGATGATAGGTACACGCTTATTTTCCAGTGCCATACAAAGAGTGACCAAACACAAAATGATGGAGAAGTAATAGTAATGTTTATTTATACTTAATACACTAAAATATATCTGACCTTTCTGGTCATAGTATAAAAGAATACATATCAGACTTAAAAGTAACAAGAACAGGACACGGTGTCATAAGGACATATTAAAGAGAAGGGATACTGTAGCAATATTTGCAGTATTTATCTTAATGTGTATCTAAACTCAAGAAACAAATGAAACATATTACATCCCGTCTTTAGATGAGGTGGCTGCTTTAATTTTATTTTTTTCACTTTATTTTTACTTTGGTGATTCTGCCAACTACAAACTCCCTGTCCTGGAGTGATTCTGCCAATTACACACTTCCTGACCCAGTGTGATTCTGCCAACTACATACTTCCTTTCCCAGAGTGATTCTGCCAATTTCATACTTCTTGCCCTAAAGTGATTCTGCCAACTACGCACTCTCTGTCCTGGAGTGGTTCTACCAACTACACACTTCCTGTCCTACAGTGATTCTGCCAATTACACACTTCCTGTCCCGTAGTGATTCTGTCAATTACACACTTCCTGTCCCAGAGTGATTCTGCCAATTACACACTTCCTGTCCCAGAGTGATTCTGCCAATTACACACTTCCTGTCCCAGAGTGATTCTGCCAATTACACACTTCCTGTCCTACATTGACAACACTCACTCAATATAGTGCCTATTGAGGAGCAGAATTATGACAGGAAGTGTGTTGGGACTACAGAACACATTCCCTCTTTTTCCATAACATAGGGTACAGGTGTTTTGTAGTTCACAGAAAGAATGGGCAGATTGATTGATGTAACACTGCAGAATCTAAAGGGCAGCACTGACATTTTGGCAGTGTCAACAGAATAGATAAAACACTTTTGTCATTGTCAGGTCATTGTTAGGGAGCCATCAAATGCTCATAGCCATTACTCTGCTTCCTGCTTAAAGGAAGCCTGTTGTGAGAGATACATGGGTGGGTTGTCACAAGTAGCAGTTTAATCATTACAATGTAACATGTTTCCTTAGCCTATCAGTGCTCAAATTAAAGGAGAACTTTGAGGTGAGTGCTTTTCACTCATAGTTCTAGCTGACCTGTGACAATGAAACTGTCACAGGTCGGCTCAGTAGATCGGGAAGTGAGCGAACGCCGGTATGCCGGCGTTCGCTCACTTCTCGATCCTGTCACGGCAGAGAGCCGTGACAGGGGAGGGACTGGATTCCCCCCTCCGATCCTCCAGCGCTGACTGGCAGAACGGACGGGGGAGGGGCGGGTACAGCTGGCTCTGCCTCTAGATAGACAGAGCCAGCTGTCACTCACGCAGCTGGGCGGATCCAGGCATAATTGTTGGGATCCGTTTCAGCTGTGGCGTCTCAGTATACCGTGAGCTGTAGCTCACGGTATACTGAGCTTAGGGTGACGGGAGGACGCTAGTTTGTGTCCTCCCGTTACCCTTAGGAGAACTATGGGGAAAAGCCCTAACCCCATAGTTCTCCTTTAAGTACCGTATAAACAATATGTACACTATTCCCTGTAAGAGCAATTGTGATGAATTACTGTCAGTTTAATATGCGAGGTAGCTTTGCAGACAGCACTGTAGAGAGCTCCGACTGTATTGTAACTTTCGCCAAAGATACCTGAGATTTACATAAAAGGTACCAAACCTGGTGATTTTCAACTTCTGATTACTGAGCCACTGCAGCAGTAATGTAAAACGTTCTTGCAATTCTCACACTGCTCTCACAACACTGTGATCTGGCTTTAGATGTGACAGATTCTCTTTATATAACCTAGCATTTTTATCAGCAACGCATACTCCGATACAGAAAACAGTCATTTACATCAACAGCAGTTGTTGCTTTTTAGAAAATAGGACCTCAGCATAGCATGTCATTTTTTTTCCGTGTAGACCAGCCTACTCTAACTTCAAGCATCTTTTTGTGTCTGTCAGCACCCTTTTGACAAAATATTTCTAGACAGACGCTGCAGAGGCAATGCCAGCAATAACAGAGAGTACATCTACAGCTCTCCTTGTCCTAAATCTCACGCTGTCACTTAAAGAAAGAAAGGCAGTGCTCATCTTTTGCTCCATTCAGGACCTTTGGGTTTTCCAGAGGTGACCCTGGAACATATTTGGACATGTCACTTGAAGGGCTTAAAGGAGAAATGACATCATAAACCTTCTAGGGCATGTGTGTCAGAGTGGATTGTAAATCAGATGAATTTGCTAAGAGTTGCAGTCTTAAACTGTCCACTCATCATATGAATATTTTAGTGATCTCTGGCCCAAGATTCCTCGCAATCTCCATTAAGTCTTTCAGCTACTCTCCAGCATCAGTTTAGGTTATAAAAGCGAAGGGTAAGCAAGGAAAATTGTTTATTCGATAGCCGTACACTGTACTGCACAACTGTTCTATGAACTGGACATCCTGAGTTATGGCAAGTGATTCAAATGCTTCATCCATCGATTTTCTCAGGAAGGGTTTTCACGGCCTCCCGCTGATACTACAGGTCTCTGCATCTAAGACAGTATGAGAAATCTCTATGACATTTCTTTCATTGTTTTTGTTGAAGCCCTTAGCTATCAGCCCCCTTTCCTGATCAACAATGCTAGTTAAAATCAATGAAGTCATAAAAGAAGAAAGAAAGAAAAATGTAAAAATACTTACCTTACACCCAAGCTTCTTGTCTCTTCTCATCATGAGATATGTGAAGTCTCACAAGAAGACACTTCAGCATTGTGCAGGAGTGTGTTATGAAGGGATTTGGAGATCTAAGCTTTATCAGTTTACCATATAAAGTGATATCAGCAAGCAAGAATGCCGGAGGCTGGGGTGTAAGGTGTTTATTTTTATACAGTCATTTTCATCTAATGTTTTATTGCTTTAGGTTAGCATTTTATATTCAGGGGGTAGGGGGCTGCAAGACAAGTGGTCCTTGCATTGTAATGCAAGGTTTGCTTTAATACTGGTCACTTATAGATATTACTAGTGCTGTAAAAGTAGCCCATTTATACTTACCCCTTCCAGTGGCCCATGTCTTAAGATGATGCAGGCATTCCACTGTTCCAGATGTGTGAATACCTGCTCCTCTGATCGCCAACAGTGGTTCCTCTCACTGGTTTGTATGTAATTACAGGACATATAGAAACCACTGAATGCAGCCAAAACTTTTTTTTTTTAGTTTGGAATAGAGTGGAGGAGGATTAGAACCCCCTGTCAAGTTTTTTTTTTATATACAGAGAAAAATTGGGTGGAAGGCTGAGGATTAGAGAGTCATTTCAAACGCATGTGAAGTGCAACATATTCACAACTTTAATAAAAATAAATATATTATAGGGTTACAGAGAGGGGGGGTGTTCTATCAAAAGTTCCAACTTGTTGACCTCTCCAACTGGTGAGATCACATCCGATGACAGTCAGTAGGAGATCTACAGCAGATCAAGCTAGTGCGCATGCCCAGGAAATCGCGCCTGCGCAGCCACATGATTCTTTCTACAACCACAGTTGCCATTTTGACTGCGCGGCTATCGGCTTCTATAAACCAGGACAAATATAAGTTTGTACTAGGTTATAGAATCCGATGAGCCACTAGCCACGCAGGCGCAGTGGCAATACCGTGTTTCCCCGAAAATAAGACACTGTCTTTTTTTTGGCCTCAAAAAAACACACTAGGTCTTATTTTCAGGGTAGGTCTTATTTTTTATTTTTTTTATGTACAACAATCCACATTTATTCATGTCCAACAATATGGTGATCAGGGCAATCAGGGGTGCCGTACCTTTCCAAGAGCAATTTGCTAACCAATCGCTTGCCAGGATGAGCGAAGCGCACTTTCACTATCGAATTCTCACAGGCGGAGTGCATTTGGTATCACTCCGCCTGTGACAGGAGCCGGCTCTATAGAGGAGGCATCGGCTTATGTTGCTCTGCTCCCTCCGGTGCTGCCTCGCTTCCTCTAGCCCTGGCTTCGTTGGCACCGCTGATTCTCTCCCGCCTCTTCAAGTTCCCCCTTGTGCCACCACTGGCCCTGGGAATGGTCACAACTAGGTCTTATTTTCGGGGTAGGTCTTATATTTTAACAATTCCCAAAAATAGCACTAGGTCTTATTTTCGGGGTAGGTCTTATTTTCGGGGAAACAGGGTAGATAGACAATTCGACAAGGATTTTCTGCCCATTCGCACTTGCTCCATCTGCTGTACATCTCCTACTGGCAGCTACCGGATGTGACGTGCCCAGTCGGAGAGGTCGACAAGTCGGAGCTTTCAATAGAGCAGGGGTAACATACTAAAGTGAGTGGGGAAAAAAGTGGTAGAACAGGAAATGAGAGAAAAGTAAGTTAGGAAAGATTAAGAGAAGTAAAGAGGAAATCTCTCTAGTGGAGCCCTGGATCACAGTAGGGGTTCCTACCTAAAAAAGAGGCTGAATCCAATAATTTCCAGTGAACTGAACATAAACATCAGTGAAAGAACTACACATAAAGATTAATAACAGCATGGTAGCTAAATGGTTACCAATGCTTGCCCTTCAGCATTTGGGGTCAATAGGGTCAAAAACCACTAGGATGTGGTGGGAGCTTTAGGGACTCTATTTATACATTTTTCACCCAATATTCACCTATTTTTCACTGAAGGAAAATTACTGAATGTTGTGTGAATCTTGGCTAAAACATTGATAAATAGACCCCTTAATGTTCTGTCTTTGTTTTTATGGGATTTTTAAAGATCTTTCATTTTAATTTTACAACCCAAAAAATGTAGTGGTAACAATCGATTTCCACTCTAAAAAGGTCCAGAAAAAGTGTTTGTAAGGACTTCATATTGTGTATTCCCTCTAGGGCATGGCTTGATGCCCTATTTTAAAAAAAAAAACATTAACAGAAAGAAAAGACAAAACCTCACCTGCCACTACCCCCTTCCACTGGCAACTGCTTCCTGGGGTTTCCTGGGATACCATGCATATATAATTATTGTTAGCTTTAGAGCCCTAATGTGGTAAATCAACTCCATAAGGTCCCTTAGATTAATTTGTTTTTCTATTCTGCTATGGGCATGCCTTTCACAATTTGTAAATCCCATTGACTTCAAAGTGCAATGCTCAGGCACAGGACATAGTGTGTGAGGAAGGGAGAAGAACTTTATGTAACTGCATCTTTGCACTGCATCTCCAAAAGTAACTATTCCTTTCCAATCAAGAGAGACAGTGCAGATAAGTAAGTCCCTACTGATGCACGTTGCTTCCCACACAGCTCAATAACAGCAATAAAAACTGTCTATTTATATTATGATGACATCCAAGAGCACAGACTATTCTGACAGATTTCACTATTCTAGTCATTGCTATTTTTATTAGATCTAAATTTTCTGGATCCTATTTCCGTTTAGAAGGGTACGTCTGCCAGTCTGCCAGTCTGCCACTAGTACGTAGCAACAGATACTCTAGGCAAAGGGAAATCCATTTCCAAACACCACATATGTCTCTGCAGATGATTCAAAGATGCTTCATCTAGTGCCGATCTGGTATCTTCAAGCAACTGTTGTAATCTGTGTTTCCGTTTGTTATTTACGGATTACATATGTCACTCCACAAATACAAAGTTGTTAAAACAAACACTAAATATGAAAACTGTAAAATGGATTTTCATAATTCCTTAAAAATATTTCCATTCAACAAATATTGGTAACTAATTACCAAAATGACTTATTGATGCAATATAACATCAATGAAATCAATATTATTTAGTGTTACCGTAGAGTAAATACAAAAGTATTAATTCATACCTAATGTAAATGTCTAATTCTTTAGTCAGTAAGTCTATGGAAGCACGACATCAGATCATTTTCATGTGGAAAAAAGAGAAATTGCATCCTTTTTTTGTGCAAAGAATGTAATATGAGCATCACTATAATAAATAATAAGAATAGGATGATACCCGGACCCCCTAGTTTTCATGGGCCCTAAAGCATTTTGTTTTACTGCTATGCTGTAGCTGCTTGGAGCTTCCAAAGCCTCTGGTAGCGCAAGGGGGACATCAGGAAGCACCCCAGATCTCCAAAGAGGACAAAAGTGTTTGGATTTCAAGCTGCACATAGCTTCATATTCCCAACAGTTGCAAATCCACTGCACCCTCAGTAGTGCTGCTCTTTTTAATGTTTAATTAGTAAACCAGAAAGCTTACCTCCCACAGAGCTTTAAAGTCCTTCTGTTCAATGCGCAGAAGTTCACTGAATTCTCTTGTAACAATGGTGGCATGTCGGGGTGTGTTATCCAGTATGGATTCTCCAAAAGCAGTTCCGACTCCCAGTGTACATATAACCACTGCATCCTACGGTGAAAACGGACATTTTATTGCACATATAATTGTGTAAAGACGAAGTAATTGTGCATTGATGGGGCTTTAGCCAATTTAAACCATGCATGACAAAGGCTGATAGAAGACATGATGTCACTTTAGACAGCAGTAGGTGGCAGGGTGTTATTGCCCTCCACTTGATTCTCTAGTATGCCAAGGAACCATTAAGGCTATGGGATGAATGGCCACATCACTATGATAACAGTATATGCAGACTTCCTCTACCTACCTTCTACTGCTATTGCAAGAGGTGCCAGTAAGAAGCAGGGGAGGGAGGAAAGGATGTAGAAAAAAGACATGGGTGGCTAAACCAAGTACAAAGCAAATCACCCTCAATTTGGCATACTGCCACTTATTGTGGACATACGTGTACATATGTTTAAAGTAACAACATCAAAAAGAGCCAATATCTGTGTTAAAAAAACTTCATCTATGGCTAATTTTTCCTTTTTCAGAAGTTGAATACTGTGATAGCTTATTTAATCTTTCACAGACTTTAGTGATATGTTTGGGCTGATTTACTAAAGGAGTTGAAAATGTTCAAACAATAAATTGTGTGAATATTTACTTTACTTATCCAGTCATGTGCAGATGAAAAAAGGAAACAGAAATTTGCTTTACACAAGATTGGATAATTGAAGTGAATATTAACACTACATTGAAGTTTAAATCAAAGTTATTCTTTGAAGATCCTCCACTGCTTTAGTAGGCCATCCTTGGTATCTTCACTAGAGTTACCAATATAACTACATACCTATTCCATAGTCAAACTCTCTTGATGAGTTCTCAATAATATAAAATAAAATAAATAAACACTTTCTGAGTTTTGGATGGAGTGGGGCAAGGATAAGAACTTATGTCAGGTTTAATTTCGATATCCCTGTTGGGTTTTAAAGGAACTGAGGGGAAATCCCCCAGTGGGGGACAAAAACAGCAATGAGAATGCGAAAGAGGTTCTAATCTTTTATCTATGTTGCACCTGGAACTTAAAGAAGACTTCCACTGGTGTTCGTACATACCTGTGGAAGTGTTCTTGAGTGTTTTGGAACCAATCAAAATGTGGGGTGCTCTGACATGTACTGGTAATACCAACTTGGAGCAGGAAGGTTTATATGCCTCCACTATTGGTTACTGAGCTTACACATCACATATAAGAGCTTATTGTAAGTAATCAGAGGCAAAAAGGGGAAGGCCAGCCATTGACTTTCCTTCTTCAAGTCAGCATTTACATATTAGGGCATACCAGATTTTGGGAATCCCAGAGAGCTTGAGGCCATTTCGGGAGATATGTACAGACATAAGATGGCATATGCTTTACATTCCTGCTGCAGTGTTTTAGTTTTATAATATGTAAAGGGCTGCTTTAAGTAAAAATTCACAATACCAAGACCTATAAATGCATAGATGAATGTTGGACATTATTTATAAGTGTCTCTCATGAAGTCTCGCAACTTAAAAATGTGCAAGGTAGTAAAGCATTTTAAGTTCTTATATGAATAACCTCAAGAGTCATAAATAATGTGTAAGCAGTTCACGGAGGGGTTACAACTCCAGCATCTTAGCATACTGTAACATTATTAGCTTGTGTAAAATGTTTTCCTATAAAGCATTGTGTTTAGCACTGTGGTAGCTCCAAGATGTTCTCTATATGCACGGTGTATGTACTACTACTCCAAAATATGTATGGAATCTATAAAAAAATGTTTATACATTTACATAAATATGGTCATGCTAAAGTAAATACTTTTGTCAATCTGTAAAAATCAAAAAAGTTTCTATTTATAGTCTATATTTTTATTTACATGGGGTCAGCCATACTAATTCATTACATAGCAGGCTTTGCTTCTTACTATAGTGTTTTAGTGACCATGAGTGACTATGGCCCTCTACATGGCTTATCTTAAAGCTCCATTTCAGTCACTATTCTACAGGCTCAGCCGACCCGAAGTGCAGAAGGAGTTCGACTCAGCCGATCCAACTTCTGGATCGGCTAAGCCGAACCTCTGACAGGCTACTCGCTGCTGTTCGGCCTATTCTCATAGATGCCGAACAGCAGTGAGCATTCGGCTCGGCTATTCTGCTCGGTACCTCTGTGGTACCGAGCAGAATAGAAAAATAGTTTTAAAAAAGTAGAAAACAAAATGGAAAATGATTGGGCCGAGCAAGCAGTGACAGCTAGCTCTGCCCAACTGTTTTCTATTGGCCAGGTGGTAAAAAAAATGTTTTAAAACCACCATAGGAATGATTAGCTAGATTCCTATTGACTATTTCACTTTGCAATAGCCAATAGCAAACTAGCTACTGCACCCGCCCTCTGCTGCTGTCAATCATTAAAAGGGGACCTGACGGAGAATTTCAGGTCCCCTCTGCTGATTGACGGCGGCCAGCGGCTCTGATGTCAGAAGAAAAAAAAAAAGAACAGAGCAGGGAAAGGTTTACTCTGCTCGATCGAGCAGAGTAAACCTTTCTGGGAGAAAGTGTTTCTCTCACGGGCGGCCGGGAGCCGCTATCTAACAGCGGGAGAATCCCCGGGCGGCCGGGAGAGTAATGACAGATCAGCGTCCCTGGTTACCTGGTAACCAGGGGACGCTGATATGTCTCTGCAAGTGGCCGGAGCCAGCCGTGAGATGATGGCTGGCTCTGCCCTGCCAGCTTCGCCTTTCACCTCGGCTCAGTGGAGCCGAGGCATATGCCTTCGGCTCCACTGAGCCGCTCGGCCGACTTCGGGAGCTGTACGGGCTATAGTGAATAGCCCGTACAGCAGCCCTTTGGTTCTACTAAACCGAAGGGGTCTTGGGGCCGAAGCTAGCCGAAGGATCAGCCGAAGCTACGGCTGGATCCTTCGACAGGTTAGTGAATAGACCCCATAGTCTTTGAAGATATATTTACGTCAGAGTTTGGATCCTCTATGGCAGATGCTAGATTCAATAGCAGAAAACAAATGTTGCTTAAATTTCAGTACTCCTTTTGTTGCCCCACTCTTTCCCACCATAACCTGAATTCCACACCGGGGAAGGAAGTGATTCTTGCCTACAATCCAGCGCCACAATGTACCTGCTATCACATTATTTATTGAACCCACTTCTGCAAAGCCAGGCCCTGCTGCTGCCACCCTCTCCAAAAACAGAACTTCAGTGGCCATTAAAGCCATTCTTAATGGAGGAGCAGGCAGGTGGGTAGAATTTAGCCTAGAGGTTAGAGTCATGGTCTTACTAAAAACATGAAACTGTAGCAGAGAGGTGCACAAAGGAGGCTTTTTGGATAGTAACGGTAATAGAAGGTGCCTTGTGCCACCCGAGGCAGGTTCATGCTAAGTGAAAGTGAATTTGTGCATTGTACATTTTCCCTTGTAGAAGTGCACACGCTGAGAAACATGGCTGGGAGGACATCAGTTAAGATAAAAATGAGACAAATAAATTGCCCTGCAACTAAGCCATTTAAGGAGTAAGAATAATCCATAGCAGTTGCATATATGAGTGTGTGCACCTTTCATAATGCATACTGTAAGTATAGAACAATTATTGTCATTGTATTATTATTATTATTAATAATAATAATAATAATAATGTTTGTTTTTAGAAAAGGAATACAATTATAAGAGCTTTAAATGTGCTATAAGGCACTGTAGTTGTTTGTGATCACAAATGATTGTTATATAGGCAGGATACAGCGTGAACAGCTTATGCCAGTTTGCTAGTGCTGTACTGACAAAAGCAGCAGATGTTCTTTTTGCAATCTAACATTCCAGTGCCACCTGGTGGACCAAAAAAAAGCCAAATCAGTTTCATAGATAATTATAGGCCAGTGCTGTCCAACCTAGTTCTCTAGGACCTACACAACAAATTATGAAATAAAAGTTTAGTAATTTTAGTACATTCATCAAGATTGTTATGTCTGAACAAAATTTCCTAATGACTGGAGTTGTATGTCTCTAACAAAGGATAACACTAAAAACAAACATATTAAAAAACAAAACAAAAAACAAATTAGATGTTATAGGAAACTAGTACTAATAGAAATACATTATCTGGGAAAGCATAATAGCGAGGAAAGCCACGAAGATATGGTCTTTATACTTCCCCTGTCCCAGGTGTCCTTTAACCACGATGTCCTAATTTTTATCTATATATTTTTTTGACATCTTGTCTACTGGACTAATACGGCTTACCCTTTTATATTACACTATATATATCTATAGATATATATCTATAGATATATAGATATACACACACATACAGCATAATGTGCACCTTACTTTAAAAGCTGCCCTCTTACCCACTTTTCCTTTAAAAGCTTTTATTTATAACCATTAAAATATTTTCAACTTTATTGGTCTGTGTGTTTTTTTAATATACATATATCTGCATCCATTTGTCACATTGCAAAACTAATAATGAGAACCATTCAATAATTTTCTATACCTCATCATCAATATTATTGACATTCGGATCATTAGCCATCTTAGACTGCTCTTTCTACCATGATTATCAATTTTTCCTTTCTCTCTTATTAGGCTTATTCACCATTCTAACTATCTTCCTTTACATGCTATCTTGTATAAACGATCATTTTAAAGCTTAGACCATCCTTTCTTCCAAGATAACCAATTTTTCCTTTCTCTGTTAACAGGCTTATTCAACGTTCTAACTCTCCTATAAGGAGCTAAATCAGTGCAAAGCTAAAGTGATATAATGATTCACCCTTCTGAAGATACAATAGTGAAACACCATGGACCAGATAAACTAAGAGGAATGTGAATTGTCAGAGGTGACATTTTATTTTGACGCATTGCATGTCACATAAACTATTATGTTGCAGTGCATATATTTTATTTGGTACATAGTAGAATGTGTAATTGTCTTGCTTCATCATCCTACTACACACCTGTATTTTGCCAAATATTGACAAACTATTTTTTTTTTACCACTATTTATTTGGCGCAGATTTGGAGACATTTTGTGCGAAAATTCACACCTGGTATTTTTTTCTACAATTGGTACACTAACTGCATCTTTCTTTTCAAACCCTTCAAACTGAAAATGAAGCAAATGTAAGAGGAGAAAAACTGTTTGTGGACTACAGCCATGTGAAGAATTTCATGCTATAGAGAGGCATAAGGCACTGCATGCAATAGAAAGGTGACTGTGGTCAGCTGGGAGTAGCAGAGGCAGGAGGCAATACATGTAAAGAAGAGTCATAAGGCACTATCTGTAAAACAGAGGAGAGAGGCCATTCCTGTACTATAAAGAGTATAGAGGCCATTGCATGCAACAGAGAAGTGTTCAGGACTGTTTATGATACAGAGCCATGGAACACCGCAGGTAATACTGAGTACACGTACACTGTGTGTTGAAGGACAGCATGAAGGGCTGTGTGTAATAGTCCTGAGGCACTATGTGAATTGGGCAAAATTGTTTCTATAGTTGGTGAAATTTTGCATACATCCTGCTTATCCCACGTTTTTGTAGCATCTACTGAATGAGTACAAAAGACAGATTTCCAGCACTGAGTTCACGGCCTTGTATTTATGCTCAGCTTCCTTGAGTTGGTAACTTCATTGCAGTTAGAATTTTTAAACAGAGAGGAATATTCTGCCTTGAGTGTCTGTATGGAAGTAAGGAAGTATTAAAACTAGGGATGCACTGATATATCGGCCGCCGAAAATGGCACTTTTGGCTAAATGCCGAAAGTGCAATTTTTCTGCTGATATAGCGGTGCATCCATCCTTACTTTGCTCCCTGCTGGGAGCTGCTCTGTGTCCCAGAAGGGAGGAATGAAAATCTCACAGGCGGCTGAGCGCTGCGGGAGGAGAGCGCTGTGAGTGGCCGGTATTCTGTTGAGAATGCCGACCCAGTCGAATTTGCCGGCCTGACCATCTGAGCTTGCGAACACCGGGATGAACGAGAAAACAGCCATTTATTGACAAAGTATTTCTTTCTAATTGTTAATTGTGACCGTTCATAATATGCCATCCATGGCTGTAAATGATGGATGGCATTTTATGCACATTCACAATTAACATCGTAAGCAATTACACTATCAACTGTGCCGCTCGGTCATCTTTGGGAGCTGTACGGGCTATAGTGAATAGCCCGTACAGCAGCCCTTCGGTTCTATTGAACCGAAGGGCTCAGGCGGCCGAAGCTAGCCAAAGGATCAGCCAAAGCTACAGTTGATCCTTCGGCTAGCTTTGTGAATAACCCTCTCAGTATAGAGGCTTCCTGTTCATTTATAACAGGGGCTGCAGAAAAAGAGATTGAGGACTCTGTGTTCGCAATCTCTTTTTCTATTTTAAAAGGGAAATATCATTGGTCTGTTTAGATCCCTAATATTACCCCAAAGCCCCTAAAAGTAAAGTAAAAAATATTGAATAAAAATAAATAAAAATAAAATATTTTTTTAAAATTGAAAAAGTTAGAAAAAAAACTTTCGGTTTCAGCCCGACATTTTTTTTCGCTTCGGTTTTAAAATGTTCATTTTGGTGCACCTCTAATTAAAATTCCTTACCTGATGGCTGTTGGTTTCAGTAACTTTGACGTCTAATGATCCAGTTAACACAGCATACCAACTTGTGCCGATGTCGCCTTGGCGATACACTGTAATTAAAAGAGAAACAATGTTTTTTCATAGCCATTACAAAGTGTTTATTATACTATTTATTTTTATTTTAACTATATTTTTACTATCTTAAATTTACTATTTAAAAGGCCATTTCCACTGAACAAATAAAAGCAGTTAGTACTATTCAGCAAACAATGTAACTGTACTAAAATCAGTGCACTCAATACCGTATATTTTAAAAGAAATGCACAGTGTTTATGGATGCATTTTTTTTAGAATATGTATCTATAGAATAAAAAATGAATGATGATATTTTTAACTTTTTTTTTAGTCATTTAAATGTGGAATATTGGATATAATGTTTATATGTTCTATATGCAGTCAACAGGTGGCAAGTGCAACGTTAGTATCACATAAATTACAGGAAGCTGGATTAATACCATGCTGTAAATAGACCTGATTAGCCTGTGTTGTTACTAGCTCTTTGTAGCAGAATGTCTAAATTACACATACACACATAGACACACTCAGCTAAATAAGTTGGAGAAGGAATCCCTCACTGCTAACATATATGGTAATCACCAGGAATTTCATTCTGCAGAAGCAATCAAGATGCACAGGGCTAATGCTGTACTTTCTTATTAGAAAGGTCACATCTCTTGCCTTGAAGAAGGGACCCTGTGTGGCCCCGAAACGTCGGCTCATGTTGGATTTCTGTGACATCATTGTCCATTAAAAGGACTCATTCATTTTAACTTATGGAGTGCTGGTGACCTATTTTCTTCAGGTCTGAGAATAGGCGGCAGCCATGGCAATGTAGAGAGGGCAGTAGGATGAGCATTGGGCAAGTCTAGGAGAACCCACAGCGGAACCTCAGTAGTGGCATGTAAGGCCACCAATGGTGCTATTTTGGCTGCTTTGTAATATGCTAACAGATTCGGAATTCCCAGACCTCCTTTTGACCTTGGGAGATATACAGTCCGTCTAGCTACCCTGGGGCGCTTATGATGCCAGATAAAGGACATAACGGAGTTTTGAAGGGATCTCAGTGCGAATAAGGGTATTGGGATTGGCAGAGTTCTTAAATGGTACAACAATTTAGGGAGAAAAGTCATTTTTATTGCCGAGACCCGGCCAAGCCACGAGATAGGTAGATTCTTCCAGGATAGGAGCAAATCTTTGAGGGTGCGGAAGAGAGGGATATAGTTGGAGGCGTAGAGCGATTCAAGTGAGTTCATCAGGTTTATTCCCAAATACGGGATATATTTAGCTGCCCAGGTAAAGGGAAAATTCTGTTGAAGCAAGGTCACGTCAGAAGGTGAGAGAGAAACGTTCAGAGCCAGATTAAACATGTGTTTAACTAATGCTATACCCCATACGATAACAGTATATTGTACACTAAACCATTAGCAATACATTGCAATACCAGGAGTGATCAATAGGTGGCGCTTGTTTGCAGGATAACACAGAACTGTCACAAACTATCGATCAGACACCCGTTTGCAGGATAACTCAGCATTTTTCAGAGATCTTTCAGACACACATTCCCAGGATAATCCAGCAGGAGCCTGTTCTCCCTCTCCAAGAAGAAGGCAGATCGTCAGAACAGTGAGTACACAGGGGATTTTGTTTTTGCCGGTTATATGGGAGTTCCGCTTAGCTGAATACTGGATATCAGAGAGTTTACTGTATATAGATATATGTATAAAGATATTTCTTTAAGTGCGAACTCAAGTTCAAAGAAATGTACTAAGAAATTTAGCTTTTTTCATTTAAATATATTATTTGATTAAAGAGAAAGTATAGAAATTGCATTTCTTTACATTTACATCAAATGCTGACATTAAATGCTGACAAAACACACTTTGCAACTGTAATCTCTATTTACCTCATTTAAAAATGCTTAATTATATAGTTAAAGGGTATGATAAGTAGATGCTGGGAAAAATGTTTTATTTTATGAACGCTAAACACACTATTAATTTTCCAACATTTATTTTCCAGCATTTGTAACATAACATACTGCAAACTAATTGTTATAATGACAAATAAATGATTACAGTGTATAATTTAAGTAATTATTAGCCCATGTCATTTATTGTTCCAGAAGCAATCCATTTTTTAGCTGCTCTTGTAGTTGTTTTCCATTGTATATAAACTCTCATTTGTTGTAATGGTTTATGTTCAGTAGTGCTAGATGCAAATTACACCATTAAATCTATTTATATGTTTCTAAATATGTGCTTAGTATATGTGAAAATCTAGCTAAAAACCTATTTTACTTTTTTTCATTTTTATTTTTATTTTTCGATTTGGATAGATTCGGGTAGGGTTACATCCTCTGCAATCGTTGTATAGTTCAGATAGGCAGTAAAATCTGAAGACCAGATATAATTTTATAGTAGTGTTCATAAAGTCTCCAGCATGTTTCCCTTCATCAGGGTTAGCATAAAGCTTGAAACCTGCTAAGCCAGCAACTGGAGCAGAATTCAAGCTTTCTGATAATCCTGCTGAAGGGGCCTGGTAAAACAATGAAAGCACATGTTATATACCAATTACAACATTGTCAAGTGAATGGGAGATGAGGGGAAAAAAACAATTAGCTGTTGTTACAAATAAAAGTTTTGTTGGTAAGCATTAAGGTGACATTAAAGTCTAACTTCCCCGCCCCCATGCTGGTGTAAGGACTTGTCTTAAATGATGCCTCTTGATCCGATCATCTTCTTTCCAGTAGTTTTCAGGAGTCCCTTCAGCGCTGGTGTCGGTCTCTGATCCAGCGCTATCTGCCGTGTCTTCTGTGTCCCACGGAGTCTGTGCAGGTGCACGCTGCCTGCATTGACTTACCCTGTGTCTCTCCTCTTCCACCGGTCGAAGATCTCTACTGCGCATGCGACCGCCCCATGATCCTTTGCGGCCATCCGAGAATTATATAGCCCTTCACAACCATGGTTTGTCGAAAAATGTGTGTTAAAATATCCCACAGCCATAGGAAGTCATGACATTATATTAAAGGAGAACTATGGGGTCAGGGCTTTTCCCCATAGTTCTCCTTAGGGTAACGGGAGAACACAAACTAGCGTCCTCCCGTTACCCTAAGCTCAGTATACCGCGAGCTATAGCTCGCGGTATACTGAGACGCCGGAGCGGATCCCGACATCGATGTCGAGATCCACCCAGCTGCGTGAGTGACAGCTGGCTCTGCCTATCTAGAGGCAGAGCCAGCTGTACCCGCCCCCTCCCCTGTCCGTTCCGCCAGTCAGCGATGGCGGATCGGAGCGGGGAGGGGGGAATGCAGCCCCTCCCCTGTCACGGCAGAGAGCCGTGACAGGATCGAGAGGTGAGCGAACGCCGGTATATGTTCGCTCATTGTCACAGGTCGGCTAGAACTATGAGGTGAGTGGAAAGCACTCACCTCATAGTTATCCTTTAAGATGGTGGTGGAATGCATGTCGGTTTAGAGCAGTAGTGGTCAACTTTCTTGATATAGTGAGCCTCAAGCTTAGCTCCTGAATCATCAAACCAAATATTAATCAGTGGATGTAAAGCTGTCTGAGACTGCAGACCTGTGACAGGAAATGGTCAAAGGCTTGCTACAATAGATGGTCAGATAGTGCAAAAATGCTGCAGGAGATTGGCAGACATTACAAACATGCTACAGCAGTTGTTGGAGACTGGGGACACAATTTAGAAGACACACTGTTGACACGCGAGACTGTTAGTAATCACTGCTATTACAGTACATAGTAGTAGCATGATAAGATCTGCATGGGGCTCCGCTCCAATGGCCGCACACAAAGTGCCAATGAGAAGCAGGTGGTACCTAGTGTCTAGAACGTTGCAGACTATTGACAGAGGTAGAATTTTGTTCAAAACACATCTTGTTGTCTTTTGGATAATAATGTTAATTGTTGATACTTAGTGGAAGACTATAGCCACAATTAGGATTGTTATTATTTGGGGTTATAGCCAAGCTGGATATGTAAGCAAGGGTGCTTCACAAAGCTCCCGTTTGATATCCCACAGAGATACCTTACTACCATCCTTCTGAGGCTGAGTGACAAGATGACAGCGCCCCCTGCGGTGTGAAGCATTGTGAGCCCAAAACAGAAACAATCCGAAACACTATACCACCACCACCTCCTAGCTTCGGCCCCAATGTTCTATCCTAGCCAAACTTCTGCATTACAAAGTCAGTCACTGATTCTGAAATATGCAAGGAGATTCTGCATAATGGTGCCAAATACCCTTTTTCTATGACAGCTGTGCAGAGGTCCAATGGTAGAGCAAAGTTTGCCAAAGTTAAGAAATGTCTGAAGCGACTTCAACTTCCATATGCAATGCTATATGTTGCAGTGCTTACAGTTACAGCCGAAGGTGGGACCCACTTTTTTAAGACAATGGGGCAACTGCCTGGTAGGACTGCAATGAGCAACACCTGTGAAATCACCAATACTGATTGTCATCACAAGGTTTAAGTTAGCTGATCGGCTGCTGAGTCCAAGTGTCTGCTTGGCATGCACGCAGCCTATCACCCTTCCCATACTCATGTGAAGTCTGAGGGAACATATGCTAACTATGGGCTCCAAGGAGCCAGTATCTACACTGACAGTTTATCCACTAAACCCACCCAGGTACTCCAGAAGCTCATGCTACACCAAGGAAGCCTTATTTTTTTCCTGTTCCTCTTTCCCTCAAATCCTGTTGGTTTGGTGGACTGACTAGTACCTTTTGCATGCACAGTGGCATGGTGATCATTTGACAGAGATTGCACTGAATTACATCCAGGAGCCAGTTTAGTCTATCTTGCTCCCATGGCTTCATCCTCCTCACCATTTGAGTAATTCTCATTTTCTGAACTGCCTCACTATGATGGATGTTCATAAAATCTCTACGAGAGAGTGAGAATAGTCAGTGACCCACCAGGTACACCAAACTGAGCAGGAATATATATCATTGAGTCAACTAACATATTTAACAGACAAGCTTTCGAGAGTCAACCTCTTTTCTTTAGGTCAGAAGCAATAATAATCAACATGAGAGAGTTTACCACTTAAAGCAAGAGAATATGTCTTATTACTCCCTGAATTAAGTTTCAATTTAAAACACTTACGTGTAACACCTTTTTCCAGACTCTCATAGTAACCACAGAAACAGATTTGCTGAAGCAGATTTGGGTGAAACCTTTCAAACGCCTTCACTTCTTTCAGACGGGCAAATATGATGTCCACATCTTCTCCAGAACGTTCTAGCGGCCTAAAAAGTAGCCAAAGAAAAAATGAACACAATCATGTCAGCTGTAAGGGAAAACAGAGCTTATTTTCTAACATTCTACAAGATATACAGAAGTTCACTGATTTTTCTGTTCCAGACTCTCCGGCTTTCTTTCTTCTCCATCTTAACACTATCCCTCAGAAAACTTACCAAAAATCGGTCATCATTAGGATATTTATTGCAGCTAGAGCGTGCATTCCAGCGTTATGGCGTAAGCCGCAACCTCCATCTGTGGCTATGTGCTTTGCTAGAATTAATGACCTAATGCATATGGAGGACCTCACCTCGATGATACATGGTACAGCCTCAGCCTTTAACCGGAGATGGTTCTACTAGATGGATTTTGTATCCTCTCCGGAATATTTATCCTTTCTATCTCTTGATAAACTCATTGCTCTCTCAAACACACTTGGACCTGATGTAGGAACCCTTTTCCCTCTGGTCTAGTGCAGTCTCCTGGGTGCCTCACTACCCTTACCTTCTATCCCGACGCCTCCATTTTTGTTTTTTTTTCCTCTTCTCCTCCTCTTCTTTTTCCCTTCTTGAACTCTGATGCTTTTGCCCCTTTTTTCTCTCTTCCCTGTATTTCTTATTCCTTTATTTTCCCTCCTTATTTAATCGGGAAGTGGACAGAGTTTGCGTATCTTTCCTTGTTTGATGTATACTTCTGTGTTTTATAGTTCTATTATTATTACCTTGTCTTTCTTTGACACAGAATTAATGATTGTTCTAACCATTTTTTATTGTGATATCTGTTATGTTTTCCTATGAGATTTCCTTTCTTAAATAAAGAATTTCTAAAAAAAAATGTGCTGACAGAAATAATCCAACATTCGAACAGTGTATGGCCAAATTTACTCCACCCAGCAGAATGTGTTTTCAGGCTTTTTGCCCACTTTTATAATGTAACAAAGTGTTCTGCCCACTCAGGGGTTGTTCAGCATAACAATGAGCATAAATGTACTTCAGCCTTCTGGTTATTTTGTAGCACGGCTCTGTTTATTCCTTCTTAGAACAGAGCTCCTCCAGTTTCAGCCTCTCTCAGATGTCAGTCTTGCTCAGCACCCAATCTATGTAGATCAGACAGACCTGGACACGCACTCCCCACGTGTCCAACTTAAGTTGGCCATACACTGAACATATTTTGTCCAGTTCTTAATGAACCAACCAAAATGTGTTCAGTGGGTGGCCTTGTCGCCACCCTTTCCTCCGGCATCTTTTGATCAGAAAATTGAAGGAGCTGGATTGAACATTTTGGGGCGAAAAGTGACGGCAGCTAATTGGCTTGTTTGGTTATTCTGACAGTGTCACACTTGCTGCTGTCAGAATACAAATGGCACAGTGGTAGAATCATCCACCCACACTGTTTAGAGTGGATGGAGAATTGTTTTATATTTTTTTGTTCAGCCTGCAGGTTGAGCGAAGAAAATATAACAGTGTATGGCTAGCTTTGCAACTGTGCTGGATGTAATTGTTTCTATTGTGATGAAAAATAAGTTCAACAATACAATAATTATGTTGTAAAGTAAAACAAACGTAGAGTAGATGATATAACACATTTTAGGTCACATGGAGATGTATTAGTTGGGTGGATGCACAGCTATCGCTAAGGATGTGGGACATTGCAACCATCATGAATATACAAACTGACATCCTTCACACCGTGGAACAAAGAGCACGGCACATATACTGAACCAAATTTTAATAGAATTAGGTGCTCCAGTTCCTACACATTAGTGATATACAGCAGTATTTATCTAGTATAGCACCTAGATTAGAAGTTAGTGGAAGTTTATTATGCATAAAAACAATAAACATCTAAAAAATACATACGTCTGACTGTAATTTTTTATAGAATAAAATACCCAGTATGTGGGATTCATATTTAAAAGATTAATTTAATTATTGTATATGATCTTAATTAAAGAGGACCTCTAGGAAAGATGCTTTATGGAAACTTACATTGGCCCAGCTTATCTTTATGTAAGTATTCATATCTGATATTCAGAGGGCCACTAAAGATTCTAAAAATCACTGTAGTAGTCTGCGCTATGCACAGTGATAGCTGGAGTGCGGCTCCAACGGCTTCCCCTCTACACAATGAGCACTCGCTTGCCCAGCGCTGCCGCCAGAGAATGCCTTGTATTTTTATTTTCATTGAATACAAGGAGTTCTGTGATTGGATGTGGTGGAGATTGTGACGTTCTCCTCCCCACCTTGACCAATCAGATCGGTCTTTGAATAGTGACAATGCAACTCCCTGTGCTCAATGTGCAGAGGGGAAGCCGCTGGAACCGCCGCTATCGCCGTATGTAGAGCTACCTACTACCAGTAGCATCAAAAGGGGGGGTGCGGTCTGCACCAGGTGACACCATCTGAGGGGGTGACACCAAAATGACTGGAAGGCCGAGAGCCTGACAGCTGCATGAGAGAGGAGGGGGACCTGGTGGGATAAGGTATACCTTATCCCACCGGATGAAAGTCCCCTCCTGTGCATGGGTGATGGCGTTCCAACGGGTGACACCCGGCATCCGCAGCGGGTGACACCCGGCATCCGCAGCGGGTGACACCCAGCCAGGGGACGTCTCTGCCTCCGGATATCAGATATGGATACTTACATTGAGCCAAGCTGGACCAATTTAAGTATCCATAAAATATACTTTTAGGATAACGTATCCATATCTTTATTGAATGTATTAAATAATAAATAATAATAATAAAATAATAAACCACTTTATTAAAAGGATTTCCCCTTTAATAAAACCTGGAGAAAGAGAAAAGTATTTTTTCTCAGAGCAACTAAGTAGATTCTTCTTGTCTAACTGGCACTGGCAGCCATTTCTTTTCTCCATTTAAAAAAAAAAGTGTAAACAAAGCAGCCTGCAAAATAAGATAATTATTGCTTATAAAAAATGGGCTGGGCAATGTATATTTGTTTTCTTTTGATTCATTGAGAGTTTAATACTACTTTTAGCATTTACAATCCTTCTGCACACTCTCAAGTCCTTCTGTACTTAGAATCATGCTGAATGCCATGAATAGATAATGATCACTATGCTGTTGTTAACACTAGAGGTCCTCAGACACCATGCTTAGTAATTTCTAAAGCCAACAGCTAGCTATGCCTTTGTTTCTCAAACTTCGCTCAGTTGTGTACCACCAACACAACTTTTCTGAGTACCACTTGTTCTATTCTGCACTACTACATGTTCCTAAATTTATACACCTACACTGCCAGCATTAAGTTACAGCATTATCTTCTCCAAGATGATGTACAAGAACACACAGAAGCCAAAAGAAGTTGTTTCACAACCATGCTTCATGCAGTATCTACCACTAGTAGCCACTAAACGAAGAATATTCTTCTACAATGCACTTCAGTAACCACCGAGCCTTCCAGTGTCCTACCTACATAGAGTATAAATCCCACCAGAAGGAAATACTTTGTTATGCTGAAGATATTGACAAACACCTAAAGTGACACTAAACTCAGTAGATAAACCTTAAATGCATTCAAGTACTAACTAGTATGTGTATCGCTCAGCTGTAGATCCTCAAATCATCTCTGAATTGGTGCTGACACTGTCCTTTCTTCTGGAGGGTGGCTACTTTTGTTTCCCATGGTCCCTGTGTGTGTTGTAATGTAGCCACCGCTCCAAGCTTGCTCCCGTGATGGACTACAATCTCAATACAAATCAGTAAACCTGAGATTGTAGTCCATCACAGGAGAGAGCTTAGATTGCAACACCCCCCACCCCCAGAAGTAAGGACAGTGTCAGCACCAATTCAGAGATGATTTGAGGATCTAGAGCCGAGTGATACACAAATAAGATACATTTTTGTTACTAGTTGGTACTTGAATGCATTTGTAAGGTTTGCCTCCTGAGTTTAGTGTCACTTTAATAAGAACACAGAGTCAGTTGTTACAATGCCACATTAGTTCTTCTCACACCTGCGTGTGGATTATTGATTATCATTACCAACCTGCATATCACATGTTACATAGTTACATAGTTAGTCAGGTTGAAAAAAAACACAAATCCATTGATTTCCACCTGTAGAGAGAAGAAAAAAAAAAAAAAACAACGCTATGGCAATAGTTATCCACTGTTGATCCAGAGAAAGGTAAAAAGCCCTATTAAGCATAGTTTAATTTGCTCCAACAGGGCAAAATGAATTCCTTCCTGATCCCATATGGCAATCAGATATTCCCTGGGTCAACAATCTCTGATGCTTAAAGTGACATTAAAGGATAAAATCCTCCCCCACCCCCCATGTTAGTGTAAGGACTTACCTTAAATGATGCCTCTTGATCCGATCATCTTCTTTTCTGTAGTTTTCAGCTGTCCCTCCAGCGCTGGTGCCGGTCTCCGATCCAGCTCTGATTCCTCTGTCTTAACTGGCACTTCCTGTCCCACGGAGTTTGTGCAGGTGCACGCAGCTGCGTTTACTTACCTTGTGTCTCTACTCGTCTCCCGACCGAAGATCAGAACTGGGCATGCGCCCGCCCCAAGATCCTCTGCGGCCGCCTGAAAATCTGCAGATGTTCAGACGGGAGCGCGTGGCGAAGACACAGGTAAGTTTAAACCCTTTTTAAAAGTTTTTTTTAATGTTTTTGCATATATCTACTGCTTGCTAGTAGATAATATACCTTTAATATACCTATAAGAACTCAATATCCAATAATATGCTGTGCATTTAGCACGATTATGCTGTGAAGCCTCTGCCTGCATCTTAACAGCTATGGTAAAGGTACTATGTGCATAAGGAATCATATGCCTCTGCACCACACAGCTCCATGGGAGCAGAACCTCCATGAGACCGTACTCCTCCTCCTCCTGGCTTCTCACTTTCCTAACCCTCAAAAACATTCTCCCGCTGTATCTGCCACATCTTCAGCCTCTAGTGACATGGAGGGAAACCTCGCCAGGGGTTTCAGATGTAAAGAATATGTCAAGCATGAAAGAGGGTCAAGGAGCCATCCTGGGGAGGGTTAAGCGAAGGCTCAAACTGATGCAGAATTCTCCCACACCTACTCTGTCATCTCTCCAGCAGGATCCTTGCAGGACAGGTGTACTTTTAAGAGCTGCTGGAGTGAAAAATAAAAATGTCCCCAAATCATCCCATGCCCAACGTCTTATTGCCAGATTGACTTTGCACCCAAATTGTTCAAGACCTTGATGATCAGATATGAGTATTGACATTTCCTTTGTTCCCACCTAAATCCTTATTTATAGAATAAATTGCCTCAAACCCGGTTATACAACTGAGAAATTACAAGGCCTCTCCTGACTATCAGGGTTCTGATATATGTCAGCAGAATGGCAGGGGAGCAGGGCTTATTGATGTCAACTAGAGGCTCCAGGAGGACAAAGGAAATTGTATGAACAGCCCATACTTGCACACAATACAGGGCATATCTCTTGACATGGGAAAGAGAGACACCTATAAGCATACAACACTTAAGCAGCGCCCTACAAATAAGAGGGCCATGATGCAAGAATAATCACTTACACTCACTAAGGCTTTTTTACCTCTACTTTTCTTTTATATTAAAGTCGAAAAGTTTAATCTTATAAATATAGGAGTACATTTTAGAGAGATCTCCACACAAGAGCTAAAAGAGGAACATGTGAGGAGAAATAAGGGACAAGAGAATTTGGTTCAAAAATAATGAGTCTCTCCAAATGAAGCACAGTTCAGAGTTATGACAGGATGCGTGAATTTCAGCAGAATTGGAAGTCTAGGTACTTTTAGGCCACATTTACTTCTCGTGAATGTCAGTTGATACATGGTGCTGTTTAGAATTTATGCCAAAACGTTTTCACTCTACAGATACTGCTGAAAGAGTGTTATAGGTCCCACATTTCCTGCTTTAGTAGACACACAGAAGCGGGATGTTTTTGTTATTTTAACTATGTTTATTGCTCTTCAAACTGTTGTACATATTTCACAAAGTGTACATATCCAGTGTGTATATGTACAAGAAACAGGTAATGCAAACGGTGGATGATAACAGAAAATAAAATAATTGAACAAACTTTGATAGTCTCGAGTGAGTCATCATAAAATAGCCAACAACTGGTTAGATACATCCTTTGAGGTAAACTTACGGTGGGTTTCCAGGATTATGTTAAGATGGCCAGAGTGGGTATATCCAAAGTTAAAGTAAGTGCAGTTTCACACCATAAGTCCAAGCTTTATGAAATTTAAGAGGACCATTTCTCCTCCCATTCATAAGCTTCTCATAAGGAATATTCTGATTTATTAACAACGGGTATTCACTAGGAGAGAAGAGCTCATCCATCTAATAGCAATGGCCTAGCAAGCCTTGAACAATGCTTCTTATGAGAAAATTCTGGTGACCAGTGTTCTTCATCCAATAAACCATATAAGTAAATTCTGAGCGTGCATGAACCTGGAAAGCTTAGTAGGGTAGAAGGAAAGTAGTAACTTTCTTCCAAAAACCAGCTATGATGAGGCGCACAGAATCAACTTGGGGTTGGGTACAGTGTATACTGTTATGGGTGGTGATAAGTTCCCATTATATGACCAGGGATAGTTTTAGTGGATAATATACAGCTGGATTAACCAGTTATTGATTGCTGCTGAGACTTACATATGAGAAAAATCAAAAGTCCATATATCCCAACGCACTCCTGACCGGAGAATGCCCAATGTATCAGGCCGGGTGCAGCAGCAACAACGGATGCCTCCGTCAAAACATACAAAAAATAATAAAGTCACCGGCACTCCAAATAATCAAGTCAATAAACTTATTGACTTGATCATTCGGGGTGCCGGTGACTTTATTATTTTGTTTTTTTACATATGAGAAGAGAATATATCATCCCAGTCTTCTCAACTGACATGACGGGTATAAGAAGCTGCTATTTAGTTCTACCTGCAAGGGGAGATCAACCCAGGGCCCTGTGATTTCAAAATGTCTACTGGGGGTAGTTAGATAGTAGAAGTCTGTAAAAGAAAGGATGAGGCAGCTCATCATGGTACACATTTGTTAAGATGGCAAATCCATAAAGTAGAGTCAGGAATAGTAAGTACATAGCTGTTCAAGAATTGGATAATGCCATAAGATAAATCATCAGACAGACCCTGGAAAGATACCAGCAGAAAATGTTATTTGTATGACACAAAGAATCTATGTCAAAGAAGGTGCCAATATTCTACTATTTTTACGTTAACCCTTGAGGGGCACACTTTATGCACCCTGGTAAACCACACCCTTCAAGCAATTACAATAGCCATTTGCAGTGCTTGTTTCATTTTAAAAGTCCAGAACGCTTTTCTGTGATTGTGACCTGCAGGGCTTGTACGACAGATGTACACAGCACTGGGAACAGATCACAGAACTTCTGGGTGCCATGCTGTGAGGCTGGTGAGTCCTAGCACTCATTAAGAATTTATGGTGCTCTGAATACAAAGATGCATTATCCGTACACGCAGATCTACAGGCTGCTTTACATGCAAGTGTTTGTATCGCAGTGTTTAAATATACTGAGGTACAAAAAAGTACAAGTTATTGTCTGAAGTCTCCATGTGACTTTTTTTTACTTTTTATACTCAAGCGGACCTTTACACTCAAAAATCTAATTCTACCAATGCATCCCTCTATGTATGATGATTAATAATAACATAGACATGTCAGGTGTAAAATGCTGTGATTTTGAAATACTTACACTTGCAGAGCATTCACTTCCTGCTTTGAAAGGGCAAAATGACTTCAGTTTGCCAAAACAATGCACACTGGGATTGTCTTATCAGCAGAGCATTGCAAGGAAATTTCATCTGGAAAGGCATTTTCCTCCCCTGAAATGATGTGTATGGTCACATGTCCTAGTCACATATCTAGTGACATGTGACAGATTTTTGGGAAATAATAGGAGAGCTAGTAATCTGCCCTTTGTAAACATGGCCACTGCCAAAAGACTGGGGAAGAAAAGAGAAATAAGGTACGCAAAGAATACAAAGCCGGGAATTATCTAGCAGAATCTGTCTGTAGATTGTCATTACTAAACATTTACAGTATAATGGTGTCTTTGTTGTTATTTTAACCGCTTGCCGTTCGCCCGTTGCAAAAAAACGGACGGACGGCAAACTCACATTGGCGGGTTGCCGTAAATAGACGGCTTTTTTTTCTGCTAGTGAGCGCATGAGCAGACAAATCCCGTCCGTTATAAACAGCTGTTACCGGCTGTTTCACATACAAGCGATCGGCGGCTCTATAGCCATCCAATCACTTGTATGTGTTGCCCGCACGCGCTCCCCCTGGAGTGCCGCCGTCCCGCTGCCCCCCTCCTACACCCTCACCTTCAATCCCGGGATCCGATCCACCATCTACCCGGGACCAGCTCGGGAGGGTGTCAGGAGGAAGATGGGGGGGGGGAGATCAGAACCTTCCTCCTTGCTGATCTCCTTCCGTAGTGTGAATGCAGAAGTGATGTGTATTACATCACTTCCACATTCACCTGTCAGTCCCCTGGCTGCTATAGCCAGAGAGAAGAAGCTGATGAAGAAGATCTTCTTTGGGGGTCTCCAGGTGACATTAGGGGTCTTAGAGACCCTTAATGTCTCCATAAAGAGGACCTGTCAGTGTGCCTTTGCTATTATATAGGGGGATTGTTATCTCCCTATGTGACAGCAATAACATTAAGTGTAAAAAAAAAAAAAAAAGTAAAAAAACACCACAAAAATGTTTAAGTCCCCCACCCCCACGTTTACGCACATATAAATGCAAATATGCGTTAGATATGGGTAAAGGTCTGCTTTAAGTTCAGCAGGAAAGCTATGGGTCTGTCAGCAAAACAAAACAAACAAACAGGATGAAGAAAAAAAAACACAACAAGGTGCCACATTTATTAAAGTTACTACTAACTACTGTTAAGCAGTCATGCTCTCCGTTTCATTTTACACCTATGATTTCCTTTTTAGATTGGAATCTGGTTGGTTGAAATCTGACAACACAGAGATTTCTTATACCAAACACTTCAGTAAATGAGGTCTAAGGCTAATTTAAAAAACCTTGAGAAAAGGAACCTTGGGTTGATGTCCATCAACCAAATCTTGTTTGCTATAGGTAAGTATTAGAGGGCCTTAACTTTCTTCAGTCACCCCCAAAGGACCCTAACACTGGTAAATAATCCTCAAAATAGTAACCACCAGGATTCCAGATGTCTTCTTTCCTTTTGTGGCTGAAGGGTCAGATATCCTGGCTTTCCTCCATAGAAATTGGGACATCACTATAAGCAATAACAAATGTTGTAAATGGTTGCAATTGCTTAAAGGAGAACTATGGGGTTAGGGCTTTTCCCCATAGTTCTCCTTAGGGTAATGGGAGGACACACACTAGTGCTTTTCACTCACCTCATAGTTCTAGATAGGCAGAGCCAGCTGTCAGTCACACAGCTGGGCGGATCCAGACATAATTGTCAGGATCCGCTTCAGCTGTGGCGTCTCAGTATACCGCGAGCAGCAGCAGCAGTATACTGAGCCTAGGGTGACGGGAGGACGCTAGTTTGTGTCCTCCCGTTACCCTAGGGAGAACTATGGGGAAAAGCCTTAACCCCATAGTTCTCCTTTAAGGGTTACAATTTCTGCTTGCTTGCATTTCCAAAACTAAACAAAACAAACAAACTGGGTTTTAAATACACTTTAAGTTTATCTCCTTGTGGTCACATGACTCAAGGAGGCAGTAGCCCAGATGGGCTGAAAAGGAAAAACACAAAATAGGAAGGGAATTCCCTAACATTGAGGAGCTGCCTAAAAAACTTTCTGCTTTCACTTTGTTTCACTGTCCATTATTTTCATCACACAGCACTTCTAAAATACACTAACATTTTAAAGGGTATCTGTGGTCAAAAACTAAAAATAAATTTGTATTCATATATTGACTTTCCGTAAGTTCTATTCCACTCCTAGTGACCATATCCATCTAGAAGTTCGTAAACTGACTTATTGAAGATGTCTATAGGATGTATTTCCTCAATGCACTGACACAGTTTCACTCAACCGTGTGAATATGCATTTCCATGTGTTACAACTCTCACAGAACCTGCCATCAGAACTACAACTCAACATCTGAACTTTTAACAATGTAACATCATTATTGCTTGCTGGAAGCAGTGCATTATGGAATATGTAGTCTTGAGAAATAGAGATTGCATCACATCAAGCAGCAGGGAAGAGATGCAAATCACACTGGTAATCCAGGAAGTTGGTGACAATACATAAAAGGGCTTTTTATCAGTAAGCTTTGATTGCATTATCAAAAACAACTCTAGTATGTATTCCTATTACAATGCTGTTGGTATATCATGAGAGTGTATGCTGGGACTTTACAACTCCTTTAACCACCTTCCGTCCATGGCCGTTCGTGAACGGCCGGACGGAAGTCTGCTCAGAGCGGGTGGGCGTCTTAAGACGTCCTGCCCCTCCCCCCCTCTCGTGCGCGCGCTGAGCGCCGCACACGAAAGGGAAAACTGTTAGCATGTAAACAGCCAGCGATGGCTGTTTACATACAAGCGATCAGGCCCGATTGCTTGCACGATCTGCGGGTGTGCGCGGGTGTGCGCGGGTGTGTGCGGGTGGGACCGCCACGGCGACGCTCTAACAGGAGATCAAAGGGAGATCATTACTTGATCATCCCTTTGATCTCTCTTCCTGTCCCCGAATGATATATAGTTCAGTAATGTGTGTGATAGGGATGTCCCGATACTGATACTAGTACCGGTATTAGGGCCGATTCTGGGCATTTTCACAAGTACTTGTACTCGTGAAAATGCCCCGATTCTTAAAGCCAATACCGGCCCTTTAGATTTTTGAACAGCAGCGGCAGTCCAAGTTCCCGCGCTTGTGGGGACCTCGGCAGCCTGCTGGGGACCTTCAAGTAGCTGTCCATGGCATTGTCTGTCTGGTTCCATAGCTCTTCCTCCTCCTTCCCGGCGCTGGCACAGCCATGGACAGCCCCACATTGCACATCCTTACTCTTTACACTGCTACAAATTGACAACTGTACATTGCCCTGAAGTGTCTGTGTTATTCTGGAATACCTTTGTCCATGTAACACCTGTTTGTTATAGGCCCAGGGTCCACACAAGTACCTCCACTCATCAGTAAGATAAGATTCAGCCCCACTCCTCTTCCTAGTGCTACACCCCTTCCTTCATTTAATTGACACATACCAGAGGCCCTGTTGCCTATTGCAGCATTTAAATGCTGAATGACGAAGGGGTGGGAGGGGTGTAATCTCATTCAGATCCCATGTACAGCTTAGGCCTGGGATCCAGGAGGCTCCACAGAGATCTGTTTGAAGACCGACATAGGTACTTTTTGTACACATCTTCTGTTTAGCAAGGCTGGACATTTACATAAAAGAGCCCTACTACAGGGCTTCTCTAAATGAGTGACAACCACTGCAAAACTACTCAGCTTGGACAATACCTCTTATTTCTATGGCAATCTGTCCACTTGAAATGAAGAGTACCTGTAATGTCAGATGTGTGGATCAGATGTTGTCTGGCCAATTATGAGGCAACCTGCATCCAATGTGTACCAGGAACCAGGGTCAGATTTACCATTAGACAGAGTAGGCATGTGCCTACAGGCACCCTCCATAGTAGGTACCTACTCTGCCTAATTCCTGGTGTTGTGTTGTGTTAAGATACAACACCAGCAATAGAAAGGAGTGTGCAATCTGCACAAAAATGCACCCTCCTGCTCCAAGACCAGCAGCGCTTACTGGAACTGCTGGCTTCCAGGAACGTAGAGGAAGGACTCCATGCTGTGTAAGGCTGCCCTGTAAAATGCCTGTCTGATGTGGACAGGCATTTAGGGCAGCCATTGTAGAAATGTCACCAGCACACCAATCCTTTTAAGATAGCAAAAGCTTCATTTATTGGTCATATGACAAAAAACTTCAATAAATGAAGCTTTTGCTATCTTAAAAGGATTGGTGTACTGGTGACATTTCTACAATTGCTGACATTCGCTGCGCCATCCGCGGTCACTGCGAGCACCCCCCACTACAAGGGACATATCGGTAAGGAGTGCGACAAGGATAGTACTTATTTAGGGCAGCCATACGCAACACTCCTTCTCTGCATATGTGAAAGCCGGCAGGTCCCGCAGAAGGTAATTGCACAGGATCTGGCTAAACAGATTTCCATTTGTGCCTACAAGCGCCTGAAATGGAAATTCGGCCCTGGCAGAAACCCACTCCTTAGCAGCACAGGTGGAGAGCAGGAAGAAGACACTGCGTTGGGTGGGTAGGCCACGGGTAGGGATGTATTACAGTAGGGCTCAGCACAGTTACCAAGAAAAGTCCTTTAAACAAAATGTTACAAATGAACACAATGTAATATATAACAGATATACAAAACCATAAACATCACCAAACCAGTCCCTGCAGCAAAAAGTTCAGTGTTCACTAATTCCAGTGCTGCCAACCATCTTGCAGATACTTGTCTAAGAACAAGGCCAGCCACACAGAATAATAGCCAGTATACAATACAATATAATACAATGGGCTTTTGTATGCTTCAGAACTACTTTCCTCTTCATAAAAGTCAATGGAAATAAAAAAAAAAAAGCAGCTTAAAGCAGCCTAATGCAACTTAAAAAAAAGGTCAAGAGTAGGTCCGATGGAGGTAAAATTCAGATCAGAAGCACCTGTGAAGGAACTCAATTCCAAACGGCTGTCAAAGGCAAGCCAAATGCACCTGAGAGTGTGCTGCCTTTGCCCATATAGAAGGCCTAATAGTGTCTGCCAAGTTCAAGTGTCAAGCTGAAGATGCAAACTGGACTGGCTAGCCTCTGGATTTTTAAAGCTAGGCCCATCCTGGCCAATAATACTAATAAAAAAGATCATGTTACTAAAGGCATAAGCATTTGGTCATATGACCAGCACTAGAGGGTGCCTGTAGCAGCAGTTTCACCAAGAAAACGAATTCTTTCAGGCCTTCTATTGCTCTTACCTAAACGTTTTGTGGTGAGCGTGACAAAACGTTCAAGACAAGTAATCCCATTAATTTGTATGGCCCCTGTTTACACCTTAGCATTTTGTCACAAACAGAAAAACGTCTGTCACTGGAAAAAGTAAATGGGCTACTTTTTAGCAGTTTACAGCTCTTTTTGGTTCCATAGACTTCACTGGGAAACTCTTTGCGGCAAAACGCTCAAGTGTGAACAGGGGCTATAGAAATGAATTGGATTCCTTGTCGTGAGTGTTTTATTGCACTTAGGTCTCATTCACACCTTAGGTCTCATTCACACGCGTCTGTCGCGCGACCGTCGCGATTCGCAGTAAAAAAGTCGCGCGACAAACGCGCATTTCCGAAGGCTACTTGGCTGTATCCCAATGGAAACGCGCAACAAAACGGCCCAAAGTAGTAATGTACCTTTTCAGGCATGGGTCGTTTTGTAGCGCGTTAGGGACGGGCAGAAATACGCCAAGGTGGGAACGAGACCATTGAATACAATGGGATTTATATTTTTGAGCGTTTTGTATAGCGTTCGTCGAGCGTAGAACGCGCTACAAAACGTTCAGGTGTGAACAAGGGCTTAACCTTGAGCATTGAAATGCCTAGGTGTAAACGGAGACTAAGGGGGTTATTCACAAAGCTACCAAATGCAGCCGAGTGAATAACCCAGCCGAAGTGAAGTGAGCCGAATGCTGTTCGGCTATTCACTTCAGCCTTGTACGGCTGATTTCAGCCGCACATCAGCTAAAATCAGCTGTACATTGTCTGCCTTCGGTCAGCCAAGCATGCTCTGCATGTTCGGCTGAGCCGAAGTGCAGAAGGAGTTTGACTCAGCCGATCCAACATCTGGATCGGCTGAGCCGAAGCTCCGTCAGCTCACTCGCTGCCCTTCGCCCCTATTCTTATAGGGGCCGAACGACAGTAAGTGAATAGCTGAATGCTGCCGAGCGGCATTCGGCTCGGCTGCTCTGCTCGCTACCTCTGAGGTAGTGAGCAGAATAGAAAAACAGTAAAAAAAAAAGTTGAAAAATGATTTTAACAATGTATAAAAATAGGAAAATGAAAAAGAATATAAATATTTTAAAGAAAAGAAAAAAAAAACACGCGACAAACTCCCGTCGCATAATAAGGCATCTGATGGCGGCAAAATAAAAACAATTGGGAGGAGCTATCAGTGACATCACTGCTAGCTCCGCTCAACTGTTTCCAATTCTTCTAGCAGGTCCTGGCCAATGAATAACTGGGCGGAGCCGGTCGTGACATCACAGCCGGCTTCACCCAGTTGTTATTGTTTAATGACAGATCAGCGTCCCCAGGTCATTTGGGGATGCTAATCTGTCATTACAACTGGGTGGAGCAAGCCGTGAAATCACGGATGGCTCCACCCAGCTGTCATTTGCATGGAGATCGGTCAGCTTCGGCCAACCTTTCTCCACGCTCCGGCTGTGAATATGCATATGGGTTCGGCTCGGATGAGCCGCTTGGCTGCCTTTGGCTGCTGTACGGGCTATAGTGAATAGCCCGTACAGCAGCCCTTTGGTTCGCTTTCAAATGCAACGTCTGTCACCTGATCATTAACTTGAACGGATGACAGCTTCCACTTATAAACAGCAGATTAGGGAGTCCTGCTGCAGGAAATCGCAAGTTCCTGATG
This sequence comes from Nanorana parkeri, assembly GCF_000935625.1. Classification (NCBI taxonomy): domain Eukaryota; kingdom Metazoa; phylum Chordata; class Amphibia; order Anura; family Dicroglossidae; genus Nanorana; species Nanorana parkeri. The sequence continues at coordinate 2,165,223 of NW_017306312.1, forward strand.
CAGGAATCCCTAATCACACCTAAAATATAGGTGTGAATGGAGCCAAAAGAGGAACTCGTTTTGGTTTAGGGGCTGGATTAAAGAAAATATACTTACCTGATGCTCGATCCGGCTCTTATCTCCTGGGCTCTGGTGGTCTAAGCCATGCTGACATCCATTCACCTGCATTATACATGAGGCCGTTGAGGGACATACCCAAGCCAGAGCGGAAGGGAGAGAGGTGAGCATGTACTGCTGCAGGACAGAGGATCAGGTGAGTATATCTTTTTTAGTTTAGACCCTAGACCAAGATAAGCGCTTTGCCCTTGCAATGCAGCGGTAGCCACACTGCAAGGGTTAATTTTGTTAGTAGCTGAGTTCCTCTTTAAGCAAACTTGAACTTCGAAAACACTACTCTACCATGCGGCCTTTACATTAGTCTATAATAGAAGTCACCAGCACTCGATGATTTGTGCAAGAAGTAAAGCACTTTTTATTTAATCGTCAAACAGCCAATGTTTCGGGACTACGCAGGGTCCCTTCTTCTGGTCCCTTCTTCTGGGCGACATAGTCCCTATGTCGCCCAGAAGAAGGGACCCTGCGTGGCCCCGAAACGTTGGCTGTTTGACGATTGAATAAAAAGTGCTTTACTTCTTGCACATATCATTGAGTGCTGGTTACTTCTATTATGGACTGTATCTGAAACGGCGCCATCCATGTTGTCACTTCAAGCACCAACCTCTTACTCAAGGTCTGTACGCTGTATGGAGTGCAGGTGATTTTGTATTATCCTTTACATTAGTCTAACTGTAGACATACATGGATTACATGTGAGCCATGGGTGGCCCTGTTGGCACCAACTGGCTCAACAAACCTTAATTGAAAAAAATCGAAGGTAGCGGGTGGAAAATGTCAGCCCAACAGCGACTGCGTCCAATCAGATGCATTCACTGTTTGACTATTCAGTCTGAATACTAAAGCCAGCAGGGGGAGTTTCTTCCATATACCGTAGATGGGGGAATTTTCAGGTTTCTTTTACTCGCCCTATGGGGCTGAACGAGAAATCTAAGCATGTGTGGCTTCATTAGCTACTATTTTACTGGGATGCAAAACTGACAGATGACTTGCAATTAAATCAGTTTTTGCCCGAGTATAAACACACATGCCGTCCTGCATATATCAAATCTAAAATCTATGACATTTTGCTAAGTTTATTATTTTCTGGACAAACTGAGTTATGGCAATAATTTCAGAACCTTTAACAAAATAATACCCTCAAAATAATGTCAAAAAGACATTAAATGAGACGTATAAGATGCAAATACGCTGCTTGATTAGGAAAACAGGAAAATCAAGTGTTTCCCAAGAGGTTCTGCATCAGCTGATGTCTGCCTCCAGTATCCCCTCCTCTGTATCACTTGGGCCACGTTCCCTCTGGCCATCTGCTCCAGGCACAGTTGTGCCCTCCGAATTGCTAACTCACCGTTTATTAGCACATTAGACTAATGCACACAGAGAGAGTGTATTGATTTTCGCAAGCTGTAGACCTTGATTCCCAGGAAATAACAACAGCAAGGGCAAACTCCACACCAAGAAGGGCAAACAGCAGATCAGCACCGGCGCTGTCCCCTGACCACTGCATGTACATCATTATGACACTGGAGAAGAAACCCATGCATGCCCCTATCACTGACTACACATTTCCCACCATGCACCATTCAGAGCCAGCACTGGTTAATCAGCATGCACTGGGAGACAGGCTATGGAGTATGGCAGTCACATCATGCATACACTAAAATACACGTGAAAGTACCTTTTATCAAGGCAGGCAATCCACTCTGCAGAGGAGGAAGAATGAGAAGCGTGTGCAGCAACCATGTTTGGAGCAATGCCAGTTCAGTCTATCACAAATCTGCCTGCAAAGTACAATACTGAGACCAGTTACTCAACTAGGGCTTCTTATATATAGATAATTGATCATCTACACACTGGAGGCAATGCAGAGCCCACCCTGCTCCTGTAAATCACATGCTATGAGCAGCCCAGCAGCAGAGAAGCTGTCACTACTGCAGACCCTGTGCACTGTCTGAGCTGTACTCTACTCGAGAGGTAGGAGGGGGGAGGGGAGGGCTGAGTTACTGCAAGCATTGGCTACAGCACCTCACATAGTACAATCTTTCCCGCTATGGAGACACATATACCGCTTTGCCTTTTTTTTTCATCAGCCTGCAGACACCTTGGAAGCTAGTCATGTATTTGTGAAGCAAAGCACATGGAATTGGCAATGAAGTATGGCTCTTCTAAATGTAAATATGTTTATAACACAAATGAATGCTTTGAATGATTATTGTGCTTAAGATGATATGTTTTCGACATTTAACGTAATACTAAAACACTCAAATATTTTTTCATCAATGAACTCTTCTCGTACAGGGCAACATTCCCGGGTATATTGTTTATTACATTTGTATGCCCACCACTTACTTTTTACCTACTTACTGCCACCCAGCTCCAGATTGTGCGCCACTGTTTCCACCAGTGGGTAGAGGAGTGCGGGCACTGAGGACACAGTGAGGGTAGAGGAGCGCGGGCACTGAGGACACAGTGAGGGTAGGGGAGTGTGGGCACTGAGGACACAGTGAGGGTAGGGGAGTGCGGGCACTGAGGACACAGTGAGGGTAAGGGAGTGTGGGCACTGAGGACACAGTGAGGGTAGGGGAGTGCGGGCACTGAGGACACAGTGAGGGTAGGGGAGTGTGGGCACTGAGGACACAGTGAGGGTAGGGGAGTGCGGCTACTGAGGACACAGTGAAGGTAGGGGAGTGTGGGCACTGAGGACACAGTGAGGGTAGGGGACTGTGGACACTGAGGACACAGCAAGGGTAGGGGAGTGCTGACACTGAGGACACAGTGAGGGTAAAGGAGTGCGTATACTGAGGACACAGTGAGGGTAGGGGAGTGTGGGCACTGAGGACACGGAGGGTAGGGGAGTGCAGGCACTGAGTACACATTGAGGGTAGGGGAGTGCAGGCACTGAGGACACAGTGAGGGTAGGGGAGTGCAGGCACTGAGGATACAGTGAGGGTAGGGGAGTGTGGCCACTGAGTACACTGTGAGGATAGGGGAGTGTGGGCACTGAAGACACAGTGAGGGTAGGGGACTACATACAGTGAGGACACAGTGAGGGTAGGGGAGTGTGCATGAGGACACAGTGAGGGTAGGTGAGTGCAGGCACCGAGGACACAGTGAGGGTAGGGGAGTGCAGGCACTGAGGACACAGTGAGGGTAGGGGAGTACATGCACTGAGGACACAGTGAGGGTAAGGGAGTACATACACTGAGGACACAGTAAGGGTAGGGGAGTACATGTACTGAGGAAACAGTGAGGGTAAGGGAGTACATGCACTGAGGTCACTGTGAGGATAAGGGAATACATGCACTGAGGACACAGTAAGGGTAGGGGAGTACATGTACTGAGGAAACAGTAAGGGGTAAGGGAGTACATGAGCTGAGGACACTGTGAGGATAAGGGAGTACATCCACTGAGGACACAGTAAGGGTAGGTACTGAGGAAACAGTGAGGGTAAGGGAGTACATGCACTGAGGACACAGTGAGGGTAAGGGAGTACATGCACTGAGGACACAGTGAGGGTAAGGGAGTACATGCACTGAGGACACAGTGAGGGTAAGGGAGTACATGCACTGAGGACACAGTGAGGGTAGGGGAGTGTGGGCACTGAGTACATAGTGAGGGTAGGGAAGTGCGTCCAGTGAGGACACAGTGAAGGTAGGGGAGTACGTCCAGTGAGGACACAGTGAAGGTAGGGGAGTACGTCCAGTGAGGACACAGTGAAGGTAGGGGAGTACGTACACTGGGAATTATGAATGGACAGCACAGGTTCCTGCTGCTGTCAATCCATTTGCTCTGAGGAGTGTAAAGTGGAAATATCTGCTTCTGTGTACACTAGGGGCGTGCATGCAAGGGTGGCTTCATGGGACTCTGTAAGGGGATGGAGTCACCTGAAAACGGCTGTCTGAGAAGATTTTACTGATGGAGTACACAGCAATCACAGGCTTGGCCAGAAAAGCACTCAACAAACATGGCAAGTGCTGACGTCTGCAACATTGTGTGCTTTTATCTTTTCAGGGTTTAATAATACTTTCACTTTGTATTCAGACATTAAAACTAGCAAGCTTGGGAGACTAAAGAAGAGCTAAACCAAATCACTTAGATCACATATCAAATGTGCAGCTTTCAGTAAAATAACACCTGGTGATCCTGCCATGAAGGCATTTGTACAAGCACTTCCTACTATAGGGTGGCACCTGTCTCTCAAGTGCTTCTATGTTGTCACCCTCTCACATGCACCCCTGGTGGAAGTTAGAAGCAGAGGTGCCAACAAACATTGTGCGGACTTGGTACACAATTCACCATCAGTAAACACGTCCAGAGCAATGATGTGCAGAAGCTACTGGAGCGAGTACATGTAGATGCCAAATGACTCAAACAGACAGGAAGTGAGCCAGAAGCTTCTCAATCAGCACCTGGCTACACATAGTCCCGCCCACTGCCTTCTGGATTGACAGCACTGCCTTTGTTGCTAAACTCCTCTCTCTGTGATCTGCAGTGACTGGGAGGGGGAGCGTGTGAGACACAAATGGCTTAGTCAGGGAAGATAAAGAAAGTTTATTTTATGAGACTTTATGCCATACAGGAGTCTTTAGTTCTACATAGTTAGTCAGGTTGAAAAAAGATACAAGTCCATCGAGTCCAACCTATAGAAATAAAAAGAAAAGAAAAAAAAAGAAGAAAAGCCTAAACAGAACACTATGCCCACAATTACACCCTGTTGATCCAGAGGAAGGCAAAAAAACAACCCTATAAAGCATGGTTCAATTTGCTCCAACAGGGGAAAGAATTCCTTCCTGATCCCATAAGGCAATCGGATATTCCATGGATCAACAATCTCTGATGCTTAATATACCTCTAAGAACTCAATATCCAGTAATATTCTGTGCATTTAGGAATACATCCAGATGTTTTTTTAAACAGTTAACCGAGCTAGCTAGAACAAGCTTTTAACATGTAGCTTCAACATGTAGTTTCCACTGAAGGCAAGCCCAGATCATGTGATTATGTAACAGGGTTGCTCCCATATTTTACATTACACAGGAGCATGTTTAAATGTGGTCTGTTGGCCACCACTAATAATTGTTACATCTAATTACAACATATGAGACTTTCTTAAAAGAAAACTAAAGCCAAAGTTTTTTTTTCCCTTTAGTCCTCTTTTGGGTCAAAGGAGTACATTTACTGATGTCTTCCTGTAACCCAAACTAAGCATACAGTGGGCTACTGCCCTCTATTTGCTGATAGTGCAGGCCTGTACTGGAGCCGGGAAAGATTCCTGACAACATTGTTGGGATCCATCCTGTTGCCTGATTGACAGCTGACTCAGCCAGAGCCAGCTGTGCCCGCCCCCTCCCCTGTCTGTCCCTCCAATGGGCACTGGAGGAACAGTGAGACGGGTGGAGGCATTCTTTGCAGGGAGTGATGACTGACAGTCATTGTTCTGTGCAGGAAGAAGACTGTGAGCTGAGCGATCAGCGGTTCATGATCGATCAGCTCTCAATCTATAGAGACGCCATAGGACACCAGCAGTGTCCCACGCCGGCTCTAACTATTGGAAAGAGTACATTTAACTCTCCTAATACTTCTCCCTTAATATTTGCATCACAGCTGCACACATAAGAATGTTTTGTGTTTTTTATAAAGCACACAGCTAATTAATAGCTTTTACCCTTCATTATCAAAGCACAGTGTATGAATTGACAATGTGGCATGCTATGCAACACTATGAGGGGGATTGATCAAAACTAGGGCAGACAAAATCTGGAGAAGCTGTGCATGGTAACCAATCAGCATCCACCTTTCATTTTTAAATCTTAACTGAAAAAACTGAAGAGAGAAGCTGATTGGTTGCCATGGGCAACTGCTCCATATTCTGTCTGCTCCAGTTTTGATCAATTCCCCCCAATCTACTCAGAAATATGGTACCTATTGTTTACTGTTTGCATGATGTTAATACTCCCTTACTATAAGCACCAGTATATGCAGAACCATGGACAGCGAACTTTGCTGAAGCTTAGGGTTGCAGTGACTACTAAAAAAAGGAAAACACGAGATAAAGACTTCTAATAAAGTAACACAATGACAGTTTATGGACCATTGGTGTTTTCTAGTTATAAGCTGTAAAAATAACTACATCAAATGTTACATATGACTTCATATTGACTGTAAGAACTTCCTAAAACAGCTTAATTCAGAAGGAGAACATTGTAGTAGACAGTTTTAATTTACTTCTACTGGCCAAAAGCTAATTCCTTAAAGTATATCATAAGTCAAAAATGTTTTGTTCATTGTCGACAGAGTAGGTAATGATTAAAACCCCAGCCATGTTTTTTTTTCCATCTGTGTTCCACTGGAGAGGTTTTCTTTCATTTCCTGTCCTGTATACTGTATATAACAGGGCATGGGAGGAAATCTCACCAAAGTAGGGGAAATCCCCTCTGAGGGCTTGTTAACACCACTTGCAGTGCGTTCCAGCACAATTAGCTGCTGGAACGCACTGGATTGCATTCTTCCCGGCTTCCTGCATTCTAGAGCGGGAGTGGTGCATTCAACTCAATGGCATCGCAGCCATGCCCCCCGCCCGCAGTGAGATCGCCAGCACCAGAATGCGTGGCACATCAATGCCTGCATTCTGGTCCAGTGCGATCGATAATACAAAATCACCTGCACTCCATACAGCATACAGACCTTGTTGAATGGTTGGTGCTTGAAGTGACAACACGAATGGCGCCCAGAAGAAGGGACCCTGCGGGGCCCCGAAACGTTGGCTGTATGACGCATGTGACAATTTAATAAAAAGTGCTTTACTTCTTGCACATATCGATGGTGACTTCTATTATGGACTGGTCCAGTGCGATCGCAAAAAATGCTGCATGCACTATTTTCGCGATCACATTGGACCAGAATGCAGGCATCGATGTGCCATGTGTTCTGGTGCGAGCAATCATACTGCGGAGGGGGCGTGGCTGCGGTCACGGTGCCATTGAATTGAATGCACCGCCACACACACCCGCCCCCTCCCCTGAACACCCCTTTAAAACCCTTAAAGTGTATGTATAGTACAAAGTTTACATTTTAGTTTTGAAAAGAGTAGAGAGGGGCTAAAACCCTTGTCAGGTTAGTTTTTGCGGTCTTTGTCCCATTGGGGAGATTCCCCTCTACTTCATGTCTTAGAAATGAAACAGTAAGTGAAAGGAAATCTCTATGAAGTAACACGAATTTCCCTGTTAGACAGTTGTTAGTAGAACAGGTGTCCCCACTGGATGATTTGCACTTACATTGTTCCGATGCCAAATGTAAAATGTTGGATTTGCCATCATTTTCTGTCTTGGTAACGATGGCCACCAGGACAAACAGAGCGGGTGAATCTTCCAGACAGCAATAAAAACCTGACATAGGTTCTAACCCATCACCACTCTATCTGAAATTAACAAAAAACTAATGTGTTCCCTGCCCCCAGCATTGCAGGAGGATGGAAGGGTATCTTCTTCCTTCCTCTCCTACAGCCTGCTCTTGCCTCTGACCCACTAATAAAGTAGTAAACTGAGGCAATATTATAAAGGGGCATTCTAAAAGGGGCAAACAATGTAAGGGGGCACTCTAATGGTGACATTATCAAATCCATATAGTTAACTGCTTTTTATAAATCAATAAAATGAATATTAAGCAGAATTAAGTTCAGCCTATTGGTTTGGCCCTCCACAACAGTCAACATTTCTCATGTGGCCCCTTGAGGAAATGAATTGCCCACCTCTGATCTATAGAGGTTATATAAATATAAAGAGACTGTACAACCAGATTGTAGCATGTAAATCCAGATTAGGAAAATTCTTTATAATAGTTTGCCTAAAAAAAAGCTACATGTTGCTGTTCCCTTCAGGATTTGGTGGCTTTCAGGTGTTTATTATTATTATTATACAGGATTTATATAGTGCCAACAGTTTACAATATAAGGAAATAAGGAAGACATTACAATCACAATACAATTCAAGACAAGATGGTAAGAAGGGCCCTGCCCCTGAGGGCTTACAATCTAAAAGGGAGGGGCCAGTGATATATGAGGAGGTAGCTGTGTGGGGATGAATTGTTTGAGAACGTGATGGTTGAGTGGTTAGGCTGAGGTGGGATAGGCTTCCCTGAAGAGATGAGTCTTAAGGGATCGCCTAAAGGCAGTCAGAGCGGGAGAAAGACGGACAGGTTGGGGTTAAGACTTCCATAGGATGGGAGAGACTCTAGTGAAGTCCTGGATGCGAGCATGGGAGGAGTTGACGAGGGAGCTGGAAAGCAGGAGGTCTTTGGAAGAGCAGAGGGGACGGTTAGAGTGATACTTTGAGACAAGGTTTCAGATATAGCCGGGGCGGAGTTGTGGATGGCTTTGTAAGTGGTTGTTAATATTTTGGATTGTATCCTTTGGGCGAGTGGAAGCCAGTGCAGGGATTGACAGAGGGGGGTGCAGACACTGAGCGGTTGGTAGGTGAATGAGTCTAGCAGCAGCATTCATGATAGACTGAAGGGGGCATAGCCTGTGTAGAGGTAAGCCAATGAGGAGGAAGTTAGGGAACCATAGCTGTCCTAGACCAAAAATATTCGGCCTGTAAATCACACTGGCGCACAATTGCGTACATGACTAAAGTTAGCAAAGACCAGTGGAAGTATTATGTGAATGCACCATTTCTGCTAGCTCTGTACAAAAGGCAGATGCAGAATGTATATAGACTATAGGGATCACATGCCTTACCACAAAAAAAAAAAAATTCACAGACTGGCAAATGCAAATATCCCTAAACAAGCAGTCTGAACCAGAGCGCTAGTCTGCGCTACACAATGAGCCACATGAACAGCATCGCGTTGATGTGTGTGTGTACAACACGGGGTGATGTAATTGCTTAATTAGGGAGTTGGCTGCCGTGACATATGTTTGGAAGTAAAGTTTACAGTGATTCATTAAACCTCTTTGTTTCTACTCTCAGGCAGAGGGCTGATGAGATAAATAGCTGCTCTACAACCAGTTTCCTTGGAGATGGCTGGTAGTGGAACTTCATGTTTAGTCATACAGAAATTAGTCCATAGGGCAGGCTTCTTACTGGAAGAAAGATTTTTGACATCATTCCCTGCTATTAATTGACATCTAGACAGGAATTGTATTAGACATGTATGTATGCCATACAGGTATCTTTTACTAACATAGTCAAACTTTTTTTTTGATATTAAAAAAATGATTGGTTAAATTCAAGTGTTTGTGTATCATTCCTCTTTGAATGTGTTGTTTATTTTTATTTTGCTACAAAGGATCCTAGTACGACTTATCTATATAATTGTACCACTTGATGAATACTTTGCATTGTATTAGTACCAGATTGTTGCTCTATTTTGTCTTATGTTATTTTGTGTTGGAAACTCATACAAATGTCTATTTTTACCGCTACTTTTCTTTAATCCGACCTTCTAAAATAACAAATGCCATAATTTAGACGTTGGATGAAAAGTTCAGTGTATTACAACCCTTCTGGCAGTTAAATAATGCCTATTATGTAAGTATATACGTCAGACCAAAAACAGAGACAACTGAGGGGTAAGGATAGACAGGATAGACAGAGGGATTTGGTTTAAAAAAAGGGACTGCCCCTCCAAAAGGACATTTAGGAGCCATGCAAATAGTTCTTGAGACATTTTTTTTTTTTACGCAGAGGGAGTACGCCTGTCCTGTTGCAACAGTAAATAATAAATTAAATACAAAACCAATAAAAAAAATATAAAGCAAAACAAAATTGTAAAAAATAATGAAGACAAGACATGAATGTACACATAACATACAGTGTATGCAAACACATAACATACTTTAAGGCCTTGGTTCTCAATTGGTGGGTCGTGACCCAGAAGTGGGTCACGAGCCCGTGTTCAGTGGATCCCTGCGTGCCTTCCATTGCACTAGGTGAGAGGCTCCTCGGCCTCCCCTTAGTTCTCGCGCCAAGTAGCCATTCAAAATATGCTGCCCGGTGCCGAGTCAGCTTGAAGTGGGGTGGGCTGGGGCTATTGCCGCGAGGGAGCTCCAGCCATACGTGCAGTGCTTACAGCTCCCTTGTGTGCCCTGTAGAGGTGCCTGGAACAGAGTGATGTCATATTCTGGCTCCCGGCACCTCTACAGGGTGTGCAAGGGAGTTGTACAAGCAATGCACATATGGTTGGAGCTCCGTCACAGCACAGCAGCCCACACAGCAGCCCCCCGGTAATCACTCCAGTGATTACCGCACCTTACTATGCAATCGCGCATTCTGGTGTGGAAGGTATGTTGCATTGCCATTCATTTGAATGGCACCACCAAACACACCACCCACAGTTCGATCGCCTGCACCGAAAACGCATGGTACAGCAATGCTGTGCCTTCCAGTGTGGAGCAACTTGGGTCACGACTTAATGACCAAGGACAAATGTGGGTCCTGAGGTTACACAGGTTGAGAACCACTGCTTTAAGGGAACTGCAACAAACAAAACCCTATTAAGCTACCCACTGACGTGCTCAGCTATACTTGTAGTGTTTAGATGTTACAGATTCACCTTGAGATTGATGCGCTTCATTAAAAAAAAAGAGACTCTATCACTTTGCCCATTCAGAGTAAAGCATTAGAGTCTCTTACTATCCCACTCGGACCTACTGAATGGTCAAAGCGTGTACATAACTACACATCATTAGACTGGCAAGAGCTGCCAAACTAATTCCAAATTCTAGCTAATTAAACCTTAATTTTTTTAAATAGGAGTTTTGGGCTGAATTACCTGGCTGGTAACATGAACTGGTAATCTATTTTAATGCCAGATTGCTAACACTGATCAATACTGTTAAAAGAGAAAAAAACAAGATTGTGTTTGCCCAAGGTTAGTGCTTGCCAAAACTACAGTGTTACTTACTGTGTTACTTACTGTGCCAGCAAAAAAAGGGGAATTCTGAATATGGACACAGCAGGTCTAATGTCAGTGTCCACCCCACTCAAATTCTAAATATCTAAGATGGTGGGAAAGGGTATGGCAGCAGCAGTGGTAAGAAGACCAGCACCTGAAACAAAAGGCAGCTGTCATTTCTGTTTTTCAAACATTCCAAGAGGCTCAGTAACCCTCAAAAGTCATCCTAGATTGTCAAGTACTTGACTCAGTCATTGTCATAATGACATGGAGATCTTGTCTAATTCACACTTTGAGATGCAAATATGGCGCCACTCAGCTTTCCCTTTAGGGCACATAGCAATGCTTTCCCAGTGAACATTGTTCATCGCCTAATGTGCTCAACAACATCAGTTCTTAGTGGCATAAAGTCAGACCCTGCATCATGCTTTAGTTGGTGTTGAACCACACAGCCAGGTATTCTTCATTCCTCAGGGTGCTGCACATGTTATGAACAAATGTATATACAAAAAGTGTTGAAAGGGAGTTGGGTGGGTGGAGGTGAATCAGATTTGGATTCTAATGATAGTGATATAGATGATGACAGGTCAGAAGAGACCTGGAGAATGACTCAGTATGGAGAAAGCGATGAAGACTCTGACTTATGATGATGATGGAATGATAGCCACAGTGGGGGGACTAAGTTCTATAATCAAACAACAGAGGAGGAAGGTGGGAAAAGCTTTTACTTTTCCTCTTGTATCCCTTTTGTGATTGGTGATATCTCTTTATTGATATCATTGGCAAAAATGAGTTTGCTTTTTTGGTCCATGTCAAGTGCACAGCACTGTATATAGACTATGTGATCAGGGCCCCACAAGGCCAACCGAGGCCCGGCCTTGGGGCAGCAGCGGTGTGGAATTCCTATCTCCCGACGCCCAGGATATGCAGTTCTGGACGCCGAGCGGGTAGTTTTTTTCTACAGCGCGGAATCCACCACTTGTTTTGTACTAGTGATCTCGGCCATGTCGTCAAGATCAGTGGCGGAACTACCGCCGGTGTGGGCGCACCAGGGCCCCGGCCTGGGGGGGGCCAGCACAGTCCCAGCACCGGATCGGTATCCAGCGGCCAGCGGGATGTCATGGAGCTCCGCCCCTCTCAGACGCAGCACTCGGCATAAAGCTGAGATTCGGTAGTTGATCAGCGTCTTTCTGTTGATTGTAGAAGGATGCTGATCAACTCAGTGTCCACTCGCCTCAATCCAACCAGGACCTATACCCTCATATGGAGAAAGCAGAAACCTTGTCAACCGCAAGTATCCTGGGTTAGCCCATGCAACATCCTCACTTCCACTGTGCAGTTGCACCTGTGGAATCTGTGCATACTACCACACTCAGTATTGACTCTGTGCTCTTATTACTCAGGGGTAAGGTATATGTAGAGAGGGGTAAAATGTATAAAGAGTGTGTGTGTGTGTGTGTGTGTGTGTGTGTGTGTAAGGGGGGGTTATACAGTGGCGGAACTGCAGCCGTTGCCTCAGCCTGGGTGGGCCCAGCACAGTCCCTGTGCATAGATGGTGGGACTTGCCGGCCGCCGGATAGCACCGGATCGGTATCCAGCAGCCAGCGGGCCCACAGTCTCTGTGCCGGGAGTGAGGAGGGAGCCGCGGAACAAGGAGGCACTGAAGACAGCACTGCAGGCACATCATGGGGCCTCGGACTGCAGTGACGACCCAGCAAACAGAAAACACATAGGAAACAGGTGAAAACAGAAGACCAGCCAGAAGAGGTAAGCGTAAATAATTCATTAAAATATATATTATTTGTAGCCTAATGTTGTATAAAGTACTGTTGCAGCAATGCAGAATGGCACCCTCTATAGAGGACTACAAATCTCAGCAGTACTGTATACAGAAATGCTATTGTTATATAAAGTATTGCTGGAATTTGTAGTCCTCTATAGCCTGTGCCATTCTGCATTGCTGTAAATATTAGGAACGCACCGATATATCGGCCGCCAAAAGCTATCGGACGGAAATGCCAAAAGTGCCATTTTTCTGCTGATACATCGGCGCATCCCTGCTTTCCTTCCTCCCTGCTGGGCGTTGCTCTGTGTCCCAGCGGGGGAGGAGAGCGCTGTGTTTGTATATTGGTTTTTTTGGGGGGGGGGGGGCAAAAAAAAATCTTGCACCAGGGCCCTTTGTTCCTTAGGTCCGCCACTTGTCAAGATCACTTGTATGCAGCCATACAGGGAGTCGCAACCTGGCATTGGGGCAGCAGAGAGAGTAAATCCGGCCCTGTATGTGATCCATAACCTCCACCGCCACAATCATCACTACCACCTCCAAAGGCTGCTGTATGAGCTAACCAATGCCACAATGTCAACTACCTGCATAGATATAGAAAACTGGCAACTGTGTTGCTAAAATATCTGTCTGAATATATCTACAATTCTGTGGCACATAAATCATTTTGTTGTTTTGAATGTCCAACTACTATTGGCACTCACTGCTGTGACTTCTGCTCTCTGCTATCTTCCCACACAAGAAAACTAAAACATATTTGAATTCTCCAGCGCTAGGGTATTTCTTCAAAGCAGTTTTTAATTTTCACCAAGAAAACACAGGCTACAGTGACATCACTGTAGCCTGTGTTATCATTTGAATCATTTCCTTCAAATGATAACAAGAATTTCTGCAAATTTTTTTGTTTGTGATTATTAACAATGTGTCTTAATCTCTGTTGTATTTCAAAACTGCACACAATATAAATGGGATTACGGGTGTAACAAGATTTAAAAATAAGGTTTGCATGACACAAATCTGATAAATAAATAAAAACTTAGCGCGTAGCTGTTTTTAGCAATACATGCTGAAAACTCCTTTATACCCGATTAGTCACTGTCACTGATTCAACATTGATGCTCCTCATCTGTAATATCTCAGACTATAATTTGTTTGCGTGGCACATTTTCTCTACACAAAATGTCATGTTAGCTCAGTGGCATTTAAAAGTGAACAACATCTTGCATAGTAAACCTACATTTATTTGAGTAAAACAAAAGCATGCATTGATTAAATGGTGGTTCCACTCTGAACATCGATCCTCTCCTAAGACAACACATGAACAAATGCCTTGGCTTTTGGTCATGTGAGTGGAACAGGAGAGAGCACAGAGTAGTTTTCTCCCTAGCTAGTGTATATAGTGTAATGAGTCGTGGCTTATGCATATGTAAATAGCGCCACCCATTCATACGTAAATATCACAGTTGAGACTATTTTCAGTGGGGGGGCAGTAGCTCCTATCTTAATTTTGATTGCCCCTGTCTGCCTGACATTTTGTGTCCGGGTTTCTGCTGCCATGAAACCCGGACACAGCATTCAAAACCCGGACTGTCCGGGTGAATCCTGAACAGTTGGCAACCCTAATTTCAGCCCTTCTACCACCATTGATTTACACGTTATCAATAAAGCTGTTAACATACTGTAGATGTACATTTATCTATGGCACCTAAAATTCTGTACTAGTAGCCCAGATAAACATGAGCACAGATCCATCAAAATGTAAGTTATGAAAAAAAAAGCCCATGCTATATATTTGTTTCTTATAGTACATACACTATGTGTCTCAGTATTTATGGAAGGGAAGATCAGGATCACATTACATGTATTTCCTTGTTTTAGGTGGAGTGGGCAGAACTTAATTTCCATCATCAGCAGAGAGATATGCTGCCATAAACAACAGCAAAAAGAGCTCTCTTTGCTAATTGGCTGAGTTGTAATTTGGGGAGGGGGACAGAGGACAGAGGTAATGAAGCCTAGCAATTCCTCCAACATATTTACCAGATTTGAGCTTAGATTACTGTAACCCTCTTTTTGGGGTGGTGGTGGGGGGTCATCTGAGATGTCCCTCACCTTGCAGCAACTATACCTGACCCTATGGCAGGTATAGGGTCAGGTAAGTGTAAGTTTAGGGCAGTGTCTCTGAATTCACAAATGTTTAGTGCCTCCATCCAGCAGGGCCTTATGAAGATAATGCGGGTGGGGGGGCTAATGCCCAGAGATGATGTTTAATTATTATTCTTTTATAATACTTTAAATACTTTATCTTGAGAAATACCATTAGGCTCCTATGTACTTTCCACGGATTATTTCCTTAAACACAGGATATAACAGGATATATGACTAGTTAACTGATGTTTGTTCTGAGGCCACGCTTCATGTTTTTGCACGCACTAACCATCTCTTTTGGAATTCCATCTATCTGTTTTTGTGATTTATGCATATACCGTATTTGCCGGCGTATAAGACGACTCGGCATATAAGACGACCCCCTACTTTTTGTGTTAAAATATAGGTTTTGGGCTATGCTCGTCGTATAAGACGAGTATAGCCCAGAACAAGACTTGTTTTTTTATACTTGCTTTTGTTGGGTATAACCCTTGGGGGTGCTGCTGCATAATATTTATTAACATACAAACAGCTCCCTTCAAATTTGTTTTCTTTTTTTATATTTATATGGTTGGTATGTAGGTGGCAATATTGTTATAGAGGATCTCCATAAACTATAAATATAAGGGTTGTCAAACGCAAATGCATCATGATAATTATCCATACATTCGTGGCACTCTGTGCAAAATACATAGCAATGAAAGCACCGCTGTCAGCTCAGCTGTGCCGTTACCCAAGCTTTCCTGGTCCTGATGTATTGCTTCAACTTAATTAGTTGATTCAGTTAAAGCCTATTAGTAGGATGAAAAACTACCTTTGCAATGTGACTATCCCCGCACTGCAAGAGCTAACTGTATTTTTGTCTACAAGACCTAAGCAAAGCAGTTTTACTTACCCACTCCGGGCTGCCTCTGGCTCCAAGCATGGCACCCAAAGCCTCTTCCTCCCTCGGCTCTGGCGGTCGGAGGCCCTCTGACATTATTAGCCCAAAGCTATGCATTATACATGAGGGCACGGAAGGACATTTCACAAGCCTAAGTAAAAGGGAGAAAGGTCCAACCACCAGGAGAGTCGGGATCAGATAAGTAAAAGTCCTTTACACCATACCTCTACATATAAAGGAGCAGTTGACCCTTGCAGTGCAGGGGTAGTCCAACTAAATATAAGCACATCTGGTATATCCAGCTCTGGGAAAATTGCACAAAAGCACAAACATTGCACAAAAGTGTACAGATAGCAGTACTTCGACCTTGCCATCCTGACAGGTTTAGAGTCTATACCACCCTCTCAGTTTTTCAAAAGGACTGAAAAGAGCTCAGTGAAGCAAAATAAAGATCAAGGATTTCCAGGTCTATTAAATGTAATATCATCAATATCCCCATCATTCATGGCATATGCTAATTTGTAGTCAGGATGCCCAGAATCAGGATGCCATATTTCAGAATATACCAGGAGCCTGGAGCTGTTATATTTTAAAAGGTATCAAATGCATAAAGCAGCAGAATAGATACATGATTAAAACATATGCATTGTTCATGATGGGTAAATGTATTCAGTCCCCATAAAATCAATATTTTTTAAAGGGTCAACCCATTTAAAAGTGATATTTTATTTGTTGGAAAAGCCTGGTGAGATGTCAGCATTTTAATACTCAGTGCTTAATATCTTCCTCCCATAATTCCCAGCTTTGTCTTAGCTGACCTGGGACTTTCACATTGACCTTTATGCATTCCAGCTCCTTTTGTTGTGTTCTCCACAATTGAAAACAAGTTAAAAATCGAAGAAGGTGAGTTGAAACATCACAGCAGATTTGCAGACCACATAGATCTCTCTAATAGAGTCACCAAGAGATATAACGAATTGTAAGGTGGTGGACCATATCAGCATTAACCAATAAAAAACCTGAAATGTTGGTTTTGTGAAGAATGATAATTTGATCCAAATCACTTTTATGAGAACAGCACGGCAATGTGCATAATGCAACAACTTAAAGCAACCAGTTATTTACTGATCTACAGTAAATTGAAATCTCATTTAGTAATGCACACCATAGTACTTAGCTTGTAATCATTGCTGTTTGCACAGCCAGCCTGAAAATATTTCTGTGACTAAGGATATATTTGCCAATTGACTGTCCATAAAGCGAACTCTACGTATTGCAGAATTGAATGTTTTTGATAAACAACCTTTCTGTTACCTGTACTGCTGGAGACATTTCATTCTTGGCTAAGGTGACTGCAGAGTGCAGAAAAACAGCCTACAGGGACATCCATTGCCAGCATTCATCTAGATTAGGTTAATAGGACATGTTATATGAACCAACAGCCCTGGCCCCTGACCCAGCCTGACATGTTAACAAAACTGTATGCTAAAACGTATAAAGGTGTGGAGACAAAAATAAATAATTTCTTGACATGAACAAACATGATTTTGTGAATGAATCGCATGTCTATATTCTGATTACTTTAGAAAATGAAATATATATAATGAATCATGCCGGATAGCCAGTGTCAGCTGTGTAGCTCTTTGGACATCTGATATGTATACTCCCAACTGTCCCTTATTCGGAGGGAATGTCACTTGTTTTTAACCAAATCTCCCTGTCCTTCTATCCTCTTCAGTTGTCTCTCTTTTAGGTCTGATGTACTGTATAAACCTCTATAAAAAGTGTTTTACTGAACTTGTTGTATAATTACTGGGGGGGGGTGGTGTCATGGTTTTTTTCGTGGATCAACCATCTTTGTATATAAACTGGTAAAAACAAAAAGTAGTGGTGAAAAAAGCACTTGTGAGTTAAACAAATCATTTTTTGTGTATTAATTCATCATGACCTATGTAATTAGTGGCATGGTCCTTTCCCTACATACTTTTTGCTAATAAGCGTCCCTTTGTCTCATCTCGAAAGTTTAAGTGACACTAAACTCAGGAGTTAAATCTCAAAAATGCATTCAAGTACTCTACTACTAACAAAAATGTATCTTATTTGTGTATTACTCTCTGAATTAGTGCTGACACTGTCCTTCCTTCTGGAGGGGGGCTACCTTTGTTCCTCATGGTGAAACTTTACCTCTGTGCAGGAGCTTACTGTAATAAAGACCGGTCACTGCTGCTCCCTCTCCCAACCCACTCCTGTAGTTCCCTGCAGGCAGCCTGTAGTGGGTGGACATGCTCGGTCCCTCCCACAGCCCTTCTGTCTGCACAGGCTAGGCACAGCACTGTGATAATGTCACCACTACTTTGGGATTGCAAAAAAAATCCTATTGAGGAATATATTTAAATGAAATTTCTTGTACCCAGCATTCAGCTTTAATTGAGAGCAGATGGAAAAAAATCCAGAATTGCCACAAATCCTAAAGTGTATATGCAGTTTAAATCTCTCACACGTAGGCCATGTCTTGATTGCATTACCGAAGAACCAAAGGCTTCTGATACTTCCTGACTGACTGGAGACTGTGCTACAAATGGAAGTGAAAGTTTCCTACTGAATGGTCTGTTTTGTTTATGTATCTCTAAATGGAATTCATTTTTATGCCAATACAAACTGCCCATATGTTGCTTACATCAAACAGCTCAGAAGTTTACAGTGGGCAGATGGCCTGTTTTTGTGTAAATGTGTATATAAAGAGCCTGCCAACCACAACCAAGAGATAGCTGCCAATATGAACCAACAACAGCTTCTTCCAACTGCTAAAATATTCTGCATGGGTTATTTAGCAGTGTACTGCATTAGAGATTTGCCACAGACTAAAACAATGTTTGATAAGCTGTGGGTTTATACAGACCATTTCACCAAATGCAAGGTTAATAGATGCAAGTTTGAATAAAAGTAGAATTGTGATTTCACAGGCAATTCCAGACAACAAGTGAAGTGAGTAAGTGAACTACTAATGCTATTGAGCAAACATTGCAACTGCTAAAATCAGAATGTTCACTAAAAGTGTATGTATAGCTACGTGTATGTACACCCAAAACTATTGAAGTTTATTTGCAGATTTTATAGTAATTCATAGCAAGCAATCATAAGCAATCATAATCCATCCTTTAGAGTTCTGATTGCAGGAAAGGAAATTTATATTGACCCGGTACTTAAAGTAACAATAATCTCAGGAGTTCAATCTCTAAATTGCATTCGAGTTCCCTAACTTTTTAAAAATTGTAGATTATTTGTGTATCACTCGGCTGTAGATTCTCAAATCATCTCTGAATTCATACTGACACTGTCCTTCCCTCTGGAGGGTGGCTACTTTTTTTCCCCACGGTCCCTGTGTGTGTTGTAAAGTAGATAAACTATAAGTTCAATCCAAATGAGTAAACTAAACCTGAGAGTGTACAAGAAGGAGCTTGGAGCGGTGGCTACTTTACAACACACACAGGGACCATGGGGAACAAAAGTAGCCACCCTCCAGAAGGAAGGACAAAGTCAGCACCAATTCAGAGATGATTTGTGCATCTACAGCTGAGTGATATACAAATACGATACATTATTATTAATATTTAAGGTACTTGAGTGCATTTTTAAGATTTATCTTCTGAGTTTAGTGTCACTTTAATCATAAATCTGTACACAAAGAAAAGTTGAATCACCAGTGATGGACACATTTTTAAAAATACGGAATAAAGGTAGGAACAACACATATGGCCTACATTTATTCAAAATTGAATGTAGGAACATGAATATAAACATTTTCCCCAACCTACCATTCCTAAATAATTAAAAAGCAGCAAAATCAACTTTGGAGCCAGTGCTTGCACCCAGTATAGGCTGGCTCATTTTACAGTCCATCAAATCTCAACCCTGGTCCCCTTACATTGAAGGAAAGTCAAAGACCATGATATTCATTTATCTATTGCAGTGGTACCTCGGTCCACGAACATAATTCGTTCCACGATTCTGGTCGCTAACCAAATTGGTCGCGAACCGAATCAAACCGTGATCAGACCGCAATCTCAACCACGACCAGTGTCAGAGCAGGGAAAATGGCTTAGGTTGTGTTCGTCACCTGATGCGGAGTTCGTGAAAGGAAGCAAAATTTTGGCAAATATTTGACAAAAATTTCAGTTGGGTATAGATGCTAACTTTTCTAGAATGATAAATGTCTACACAGACATGTTATGATAAAATATTAAATATAATATATGTAATAAAAAATGTAACCTATGCACAAAAAAGGGTTTAAACCTAATAATAGTTAACACATCCAGTCCTATATGCTGTATACATAAAAGAAAAACCTAAAATACACAAAAGAGAAAAATAAAACTATTATCTCAGTTATTTCTATCACAACTCAACTATTTTAGCTTACAGTGAAGAGTTCCCTTTAACTCTATTGTGTTAAACCATAATATACTTATTTAAAAATCAAAACAGTTTAAAACCCAAAGATTCCAAGAACAAGAAAATGATATCATTAGAGAACTGATACAGTAGGACTTCGTCAACTTTACAGAACACCCCACATACGTCAACTTTCAACTTTTTATATGCCAAAAGATGTATGGAAACCAGAAAAGAACAAAGGTATGTTGGATTGTTAAATGAAAGCCATTATCCAAGAAACCGCTCTACTGTGTTGCTGTATTTTCTTTAAGGCACCCCTTTGGCCTTGTTTCGACATACATAGAGGATAAAGGGATATCCACCAGGTGCTGAATTCATCAACATGTCAATGTTCTAAAGCAGAGTTCTCGGTGAAGGGGCATCTGGTCAAACTTGGGCTTCTCATATTTCTCTTGGGTTCCTTATTGATTTGAAAAGGAAACTCTGTCTTGGATAGATGTAGCCTTCGCTCTTCCTATCTGAACATTGTATAAAAAAGCAGGCATTCTAAAGCCTTATTTGAAAAGTAGAATCTTAAGAGATGTCATTAAAGTGTTAGGGGGGGAAATCACAAAAAAAATGAAAGATAAGGGCTTTGAAAGAAAGAAGCAAACGAAAGGCGGATAATAGTCAAAGTTCTAAGACATCTTTTTGGGGGCCTTGGTGCTAATACAGAATATTTGAGTTGTGTCATTACCATACTTCACATCCATATCGACTTTGGTTATGTTACACAAAAGAGAGGGATGATGGTCTTTCTCCAGAAACATGATTAGATCTTCTTTTGTGTAGAGTACAAAGCATTGAAGAACTACAGTAGAATGGTCACAATGTAATGGACCATTCCAAGGAAATGAAAATTGGCCTTCATATTCTGTATTGTCACAATGGATTGGATGGATAATGCTACAGAAAAAGGGTTCATGCATATTATCTTATGGGATATCCGTATAATTCTTTGTAGCCTATTCATCCAAGGCAAAAGCTGAAATTGGCTACAGAGGTACGAATTAACAAAGAGATAAAGGTGTCAAACTAACAGAACACACATAAAATTCCAGTCCAAAAAAAATGTCTTTCTTCTGTTAGGAAACAAGGTATCAAAGAAGAAGCCGATATAGAAAACAGACAGAAAACTTTTCTGTTCCTTTGGTGGTCTGTCCCTAGTTCTATACTACTTTTGTGAATCTTTTAACCTTCGTAACTCTTGTTATGATGTTTTTATCCACCAAAACACTTACCAAAATGATATCCTTATTTCACAGCATTTAGAGTTTTTTTCTGTCCATTGAGATAGTAGAGTAAGATGGTAATACATTTATACAGCGCTAGAGCTCCCCTCATCTGTGGATAAAAGGAATTAAATGGTACTGCAATATTGCATCGCACTATATAGGTATATACAGGTGAAACTCGAATAATTAGAATATCGTGCAAAAGTTCATTTATGTCACTAATGCAACTTAAAAGGTGAAACTAATATATACTGAATGTTACAACTTGTAGGGAATGTTAAAATATATTTATTAACTGTATAATACTGCACATACTATTTTAACTTTTGTGGACTACTTAAGGAGACCCTGTCTCTCTTTCTTTACTAGCTAAGGTTGGAAACTTTCTCTGGAAACAACCATCATGCAACTTTTTTCAGGCATGTCATTCTAACTGAAGCTGCAGAGTTCTTCCTTTCCCCAAAGCT
Organism: Nanorana parkeri; assembly: GCF_000935625.1. Taxonomy (NCBI): domain Eukaryota; kingdom Metazoa; phylum Chordata; class Amphibia; order Anura; family Dicroglossidae; genus Nanorana; species Nanorana parkeri. The sequence continues at coordinate 2,187,180 of NW_017306312.1, forward strand.
AATACATGGTCCTTTGCTGGAGTAGGTTTGCTACCAGTGGAGAGTCATCAAAGCCAGATAAGAAGTGACCGAGCAGAGTCCTTTATAATGGACTCTTTCGCTAACTAAAACATCAATGTGTTTTAAGCTGTCCTTGCATGGAGATTGCCATTATCTGAGTTCTGAGGACTACGACAGTGAATCTTAGTAGGGTCACTTTTGCTACTTTAGATCCAGTATTCAGCCTGTTGGTCAGAGAATGCTAGTTTCCATCTAATTAATTTCTAATCCATTTCTCACACAGGTATTTTGCTTGTTGAAGGATCCACTTTAAAGACAATATGCCCCCAAGAAAAGCATGTTGGGATTATATAAACTCACTAAGTAAATTACATTTGTTGCCACTAAATGTGTCAGTATTTGTATTAATATTACAAGCTAATATTAAATTCAGAGTAATATACGAACAGACCGCACTATCCAGAGAGTTCCAATGCTGCAGACTTTATTGAAATTCCCAGCAAATCCAGTATAACAGTGAATAAAAGTGTATAAAGCAACAATAGCCAGCACTGCACACCCTCTATGACCTCTATGAATAAGCCTGACTTTGCAGTTTTCATTTTTTTCTCTATAATTGTACAAACCCTCTAGGCTTGAGTCCAGGGGTGAGGGGTCACCTGAAGTCTGACTGTTATTTTGCCATAGCGGCCCCAACAAAGTCTATCAATGATGGGGATGACAAGCATCGACGTGTTCTTCTGTTAGTTCTGGGCTACTTTGATTACTGCTGTTTGGGCTACATGAGGGATGCTAAAAGCTATGCAGGATCGCCACAATACCAGTTACACTTTGCAACACAGGTGACCTAGTGGAATTGGTGTAAATATAATTTGCAAGACAGAGATATGCTCCTTATGAGGAAAATGTACTTCCTTTATATGAATATATGTGTATATGTTGCCCTGAACTGATGCCCGAGTATCTGCGGAGGGCTTAGCAGTGGTGAGGATAGATAGTAGCATTTACTGTGATACAATGCACTCTACTTACACAGCTAACACCCTTTATATCACTTGCCTCTCCCTTTTAGACTGTAAGCTCTGACAAGCAGGACCATAACCATCTTGTCATGAATTGTATTGTAACTGTAGTGTCTCCATTTTTATTGTAAAGTGCTGCACAAACTGTAGGTGCTATATAATCCTGTATAATACTATTCATTTACAGGTTTGTTACTATTGTATCTATCTCTCTGATGATTCAGTGAACTTGAATAGTTTTACAGCCGTGATATTTGGAAAAAAATTGTTTAAAACTGCTTCTTTTCTGTGTAGTGAAGATGTTGAATTGGACTCTGCTATTCTTTTATACTATTGGACTATTGGTGCCACATCATGAATATTTATATATCCCAGGAATCACATATTTGATCAAAAGGACACCGAATGGGGCTTCATTAGTCCTTGATTTCTAGTACATTATTTAATGAATATCTTATACATCACATTAATGGGGCCATAGTAACTTAATTGTGCATTTGTCTGGACAGGGTGGTGTTTGCGACAAAGTTGTAATTTTTGAACTTGGAAAAAGGTTTATGGGTTTGTAATTGAATGTCTTTTTTGTATTTTTTAAGACTTTGTAATGAAGATTTTTTTTTGCACTCAGCCCAGAGTTAACCATCTGTTGGCACCTTCTTGTTAGCATTTGTTTCTTTAAGTACAGTAAGGTTACAGGCTGGTATCCATTACATTGTCAGTCAGTGGGGTGGGCAATGATGACTCAGGTTTTTTTTTTTTTCTATCTGCCCTATCAGCTGTCTGATTCACATATAAAATAATAATGCTTCAACATGCAGTTAAAGGAGACTTTTCTTTTAAATTTATGTGCAGGAGACGTCTGGTAGCAAAGTCAGCAGGCCAAAGGTCACAACCGGGCGGGCAATGTGGGAACAGATTCAGAAGACAGGAATCGTGGTTCAGAAAGCCAAGGATCAGAGCCAAATGGGCAGCAAGGTACCGAATAAGAAGGGAAGAGCGAAGTCTAGGAAAAAGGCCAAGGTCAGGGGCAGGCAGCAGAATGGTCCAAGACAATCCAGATCCAAACAGGTCACAGCCAAATCAACAGGAAACAGGAAGCACTTGCTGACAAGACCATAAGCAATGTTGTGATCCCAGGCTCGTTCTTATATAGCCACCTATGAGGTAAGATGTAATTTCCTGTCCGCCTGCCTTTTGTGCGTCTTCCCATGCACTTTCGGTTGTGCGCGCATGTGCACTACAGTCCGCCTTTGGACATGGGGTCTTTGCACATGCACAGCCGCCATTTTACCCTTACATTACCTTTCCAGCAGCCATGTATTGAAATGCCATTACTTAGTTGCTCTCCAACTGCTGCATGTCTTCCACCCTTCCGAGTGTGTGGAATATTCCCCTGCTGCACACAGTCATTTCTCCTGCCAGCCTGTACATCACTACAGGTCGTATGAGCCATTGGAAGAGACCACTGTGTGTTGCAAGGGAAACAGGTATATGACACACCCAAGAGGTCAAATACCTACTGTGGCCGGGAAGGAGCAAAGCGGCGACATTTTAACACAGAGACCCATAGCATTACAATTAAGAAAGACCTTGTAGTCTCCTGATTGGAGAGTTCTAGCTCTGACACAGCAGGAGGAATGTCGGACCTCTGCAGAGAGACCCCTCCTTCAAAGGGGAGAGCAAGTGTCCTTCTCTACAGCATGCTGGCAGGGGTCAAGCTTTTCTACTCAGACTGTGGCTGCTTTCTAAAGAAAGCAAACCATAAGATATTGTACACTTTTTGTTTTAATGCACCTGAATGTATTTGGCTGTTTTAAAATGAACATGTAATTGGGCATTGAGATTTTGTTTGGGAGGGCCAATGTGGGTGTTCAAGCGGCTTTTAATGTGGAGTATACCTATCCTTTCTATTAAGGTATTGGAAATCTAAGCAGAAACTGTGAAATCATTAACCTTGGTAGTCTACAAAAACATCATAAATAAAAAAAAATAAACTGTTTCAGAATACTCTTCATCTCTACCAAAGATCTGTTTTAGCTCAGTAGTAGGCATCCAGTTAGATTTTAAGTGCTCAAAGGCAGGCCTGAATTCCTCTTAAAAGAAGTGCATACTATTGGTTCTAAGTTCTCTTGGAAATACAACAGCATATACTGATTGCATTACTGACTGTAATTTGTCTTTTGAGCTGTAGATGGCACTGTAGCAGTGGCGTAACAACCGGGGGGGCAGCTGGGGCGAAAAGTGAAGGGGGGGCGCCGGCCGAAAATGGCACTTTCGGCTAAATGCCGAAAGTGACATTTTCCTGCCGTTTTGCCGGCGCGGCCGTGATTCCTTTCATCCCCGCTGGGACACAGAGCAGTGCCCAGCGGGGATGAAAGGAATCAGAGAGAAGATGACAGCCGGCCGCGCGCTGCGGGATGAGCGCTGTGAGCGGCCGGTGTCTTTCCTCCCACATTGTTCAGCCGCCTATCACAGTGCAGCAGAGCGGTGTGGGGGCGGAGATAGCAAGCGCTGTCACGAGAGGCTGGGCTCTCCTCTCGCAGCCTCCTATGACAGTGTGTGTCAGAGAGGAGAGCGGGTACAAGCACTCAGCGATCAGTGATCGCTGAGTGTTTGTACATAATTGAGGACCTGGTATGTATACTGTATCCTCAATTATGAATGAACGGGAGTGATCTACATCACCTCCTGTTCATTCATAATTGTAGTTATAGTAAACATACCATGATATCAATGATCAGGAACACTCATAAAGGATTCCTGTTCATTGATAACAGGGGACACAGAAAAAGACATTGAGGGCTGTGTCCTCAATCTCTTTTTCTATTTTTAAAGGGAAATATCAGGGGTCTGTTTAGACCCCCAATATTTCCCCGAAGCCCCTAAAAGTAAAGTAAAAAATAAAAATATTTAATAAAAAATGAATTAATAAATAAAAATTGATTTAGAAAAATGAAAACGTTTCTAAAAAAATAAAATATTAAAATTTGAAAAATTAAAATAAAAACATGTGTGTGTGGGGGGGAGGTGCAGGGTACAGTTCCAGTGGTTGTTTATATAATGGGGGGGGGGCGAAAAAAACATTTCTGCCCTGGGCACCCAGAACTCTGGTTACGCCACTGCACTGTAGTACAATGTTAGTCTCATGTGCATGCTTATCTATGATACACAGGAAGTTCTTTTTGTCTGTCTTCTGCACAATGCCGTATACACTCATGTAATGTTATGCTAAGCCAGTAAAACTTAATTCAGCATTCCTCAAGATCTCAGTGCTTCATCTGAACACATAACCAAGAAGTTTGCCTTTCAAAATGGAAAGATATAGCATGATTTTCAAATGTTCTATTTTCCAGGAAATGACAGGACAGCGCCACTCATCTCCATCAGGACTGGACAGAAAATGCATAAATGTTAGGTTCATTAAGATTTGGTGAAAATACCTTTGGCTGTGAAAATGTTTGTACAAATACTAAGGGGTACGTTTAGCATTATGGAGTGGGGTAAAAGTTAAAGGAAATCTCAAATGTGCCCATGTAAGCTAAGCAACTGTTTTGCTTTAATACCTTCTTCCCAGCAGCAGAGTCATACCTTTTCATCTACACAGCTACGCCATATACTCACTGTGTAATGGATGTGGTTAAGTGACTATGATAAAAATGCCTATCGTGGGGCCTCAGGGTTCTGTACCGAAGGACAGCCGATCGAGAGAAGACCGGGACGCACCAACACACGAGGCAGCAGCGACTGATCACCTCTGAAAAATACAGTACGAGATAACATTTAATATCTTGCCAGTATATCCTGCCTCTGTTTTGGACTGTCTCTGTGTTCACATCGGCTTCCCATGGTCAGCAAAGAAAAGGCAGGTAACGCAGCATGCCCATTGATAAAGAACCTGTGTAATCTATATCTGTCACCTGTATATGTCGGATTCTTGATGTCTGAGTCCTTAACAACTGGGACTGAGGAAAAGAAGCTTATGTATTGATGAGGACTCCTTTCTTGCAGAGCTTTCCAATTTCTTCTTACCTCTTATCATAAAAAGTTGGTTGTTTATAGATTTCAATAGCTCAAGCTGAATCCTACAAACAGAAGAAGAGTCATTTGGAATCCTTTCACATGTATTAAATGTAATACGTTTTTACTGTATATATAAATAAAAACCCAAACTATTCTTTGTGCAAAATACACACTATATACATCAGGCACTGTGCACCCCACAGGCTCACTGATTGAGCACTGCTCCTGTTCTGGGTTAAATTATACCCAACAGCATTTAAATAACTTCCTGTGAGCTCTGGGCATCGAAGGTCATGCCCCTACCCTTAACTCTCAGAAGAAGGCTACAGGGAGCCACACCACATCATTATGTGACACCACTTTCTATAGCATTTAGGATCTGCCCACCACTAAATGATAGAATAGACCTGTGACATCACCTGACCAGATCAAAGAAACCTATAAAAAAGGTAAGTTTACAGTTTTTTGTAAATCTTTGAAAAAAAGGGCAGAATCATTTTGCAGGGAGCTTTTTTACAAGCTAAACTATAGGATAATAGTGTATGCCCCTTTTAACTGGAGGCACCTTGATAAGAGGTTTCTGATCTAAGAGATCTAAATTGCTTTTTTGAAGTCCGAACCTCTTCTCTGACCTGGTCAGCATAGGAGTAAGGAAAAATCTTGAGGATTACCTTATTCTTAGGCTTGCTCTCAAAAAAAGTCTATAGTATAAGGAAGAGAACAAAATACTTTTTAATATAATTACTTTTCTTTCTACAGTTGTGCCTCTAGTGTCACCCAGCCACTGGAAGGTCAATTAGATAGTACTAGATATGCCAAATGGGCTTAACAGTCAAGCCCCACTAGAGTTGGTTTTACATTGTTACCTGTAACAACCCAAAACATTTGTTTGTTTTTGCAATTGAATGGCATGGGGATTGTCAGTACATCAGCAGTACAATGCAGAAGAGAAAGCAAAGAAGAAAATAATTTGTATGTTTCACAATGATAACACAAACTACAAATAGTGTAACCTTAGGTACATTTTCCAACTTTAATCCTTGTTATAGCTAAGAAGTAAAACAGTTGTGTTTTCTGTCTTTATGAGACTGCATACTGATTTCTTTTATCTTTAAGGGACCCCATTATTAGTATTCATTTCAATGGAATTCATAAATCCAACCAAGTGCCATGACCATAGCAAAGCTAAATAAAGTTGTCACAATCTCCTGACTTTTCTGTTATGCACAATAAAAAATACAAACAGGAATCTACTCATGACAGAGTGGCACCTTCATTAATTGACTTCCTGGATGAGATGAAAATGTAAACTGCTGCTAAGATATCTGGTTGTTAAAATCTTCTAGAAATGTAATCTTATATGATAATGACTACCCTGGTACACAGTCACCTATGATGATGCCACCATAGCAGTACATGTTCCTACACAAATGTGATTGAGCATCAATAAATGACATCTATATAAATTATAGAAAAGTACTACTATTCATTTTTACCATAACCCAAAATGTCTTTATTCTGTCAGCTCTGCAAGACCAAAACAATATTTCTCACAGCTGGATAAAATGTAGAGATGAATTTTAGTGAAAGCAATTTCCTTTATTCTCTTAGTAATTACATTTCTATTTAAAAGCCTCATGAAAAAAGGCGTGTTATGCCATTTCTTCACTTTATAAATTAAAATGGACTATTCAAAAAGGACAGTGCATGCAAATAATTTTTCCACTAGATGATTAAAGCAGAACTCCTGGGGAAAAAATTATTAACCCTTGCATTGGGGCTGCCCTTCACTGCATGGGTTAAGCGCTCATTTTTGTCTTGGTTAACAACAAAAGTTATACTCACCCAATCCTCAGAGGATCATGGTAATAATAATACTGTATTACCATTATTGCATATATTTGAAATAGTCAATATATAGAGTTTGAAAACAGTTATTTTTTAAATTATGTTTCAATTTGTTTGTTTTTTTAAACAGTTATTGGTATTAGTAAAATGCAATTGCTGGTATTCAAGTGAAAAAAAAAGAAGCAGACATTAGAGAAAACTGTGAAGGGGCAAATTCTTTTTCACAGTACTTCTTTTTTCCCAGTGTTTTTTGGCTGGTCATGTGACATCCTTTTGGGACAAGTTATCCTCTTGTCTGAGCCCTTGGATGAGTAGGTTCCATAGCTGACACATGGACTGCACTGGCTCCACACCCTTTGCACAGCTGGTTGCACAGCTGGTTAAGTGGTGGCATAGGAAAGATTTGAAGAAACCTAAAATTAAAAATAAAACCGAGGATGTCCAAAATCAAATCCAAAGTAAAACCCTTGCCCAGGGCAACAACTCAGACTCTCTGTTTAATTTGAGTGACTAAAATTGGCTCTATACTATGATCAAGACTCTGGTTTCAATAAATTAGTATGGTGGCATGTGATGAGTAAATTGTAAATATGCAGTACCTAGTCAGCAATTAAGAATTCAAGACAGCTGATTGGCCATTGCAGCCAGTCCCCGCTTTTTTTATATAGTTGAAAATCTACAGTCATTTTGTGTCACAACATTTTGTACAAACTGCTGTAAAGAGAATTGTCACTAGGTGGTGTATCAGAGCAGCTAAAGACTGATCTCTCACAGACTGCTCAGCACTGAACTAGAAAAAATGACTTGCTATTAAAAGAACAGTTTAAAGCTTATTATTATTGTAACTGTAGCTGGAGTGCTTTCAAGTATCAATAATGGCAGAAATGATGAAAGTTTTTCAGTGACAAATTAAAGGAGCATTTAAGGGGACATCCTAAAACATTTAATTTGAAAATGGCTTAATGTAGCTTAATGTATAATAAAGTGCCTAAACCTCAATCAATTGCCTTGAATCTTTGCACAAGCTAAGCTTCCCAAACCTATCTTTAAAGTTTCATGAATTTTGGTTTCGCACAGGGCAAATGAGTGACATTAAGCTTGTTTTTTGGAGAGCTTAAAGTGGCTTAACGTACAAAAAAGAACTTAGATGTTAACCAATTTTCTCCAAATTCAGCCCTTTGGGTCTGGTATGGAATTTTAGGGGTACCCCACGTTTTTGTTTCTTTACATTGGGGTCCCCCTAAATGTTTCAGGACTGTAATAAAATAGGTAAATGTGAACAACGTTTGGTATGTTTTACCAAACAACCTGAAATTTTCAGAATATGTTGGCATAGATAGAGTCTTGTATTGTGTGAAGTTTGGGAGAAATTGGCAAACATCTAAGTTATTTTTTGTATGTTAAGCCTCATTAAGCTACCCAAAAAACAAGCTTAATGTCACTCATTTGCCTTGTGGGAAACCAAAATCCATGATACTTCCAGAAAAGGTTTGGGAAGCTTAAGGTCTCGTTCACACCTAGGCGTATTGCATATGCGCGTCTGCCGTTGCGCGTTTTTTACCGCGATTCGCGGTAAAAAAAAGTTGCGCAACAAACGCACGTTTCCGAAGGCTACTTGGCTGTATCCCAATGGAAACGCGCAACAAAACGGCCCAAAGTGGTACATGTACCTTTTCAGGCGTGGGCCGTTTTGTAGCGCGTTAGGGACGGGCGGAAATACGCCAAGGTGGGAACGAGACCATTGAATACAATGGGATTTAGATGTTTGAGCGTTTTGTAGAGCGTTCGTCGAGCGTAGAACGCGCTACAAAACGTTCAGGTGTGAACGAGGGATTAAACATAGCTTGTGCAAAGTTTCAAGTCAATTGATTGAGGCTTGGGCACTTTATTACACATTAAGCTACATTAAGCCATTTTAACATTAACAGGGTTATGCACAGAAGGGTGAAGAGTTTGGAGAAGGCAGGAGAAGTGAACAATCTAAGACAACATAGCTGAGCTGGAAAGTGAGCTGAATTGGAGAATTTTTCCAAATCAGCTATTTTGGCCTAGATTGTTCACTTCTCCAAACTCTTCACCTTTTAGTGAATAACCCTGTAAATATTTTAGAATGTCCCGAGAGATGGTGTAAATCAGTGCAAAGTGAGCAGATTTCTGAACAGCAATTTTCTTTTACTTCATTAATTAGGAGACAAAATTCAGTTTTAGTAGGTATACAGCATGCATATACTCCCCATGACATACAACGTTCTGGATCTGATTCAGTATCCAAGGAATTGGGGAGAGGAGGATTGCCTGCTGTGAAAGGTAGGGAGGCTGGAAAATGGTTGCCTAGCATCCTTCTGGTTAATTGAGGCAGGCAGGTGGTGCTGATGAGAGGTGCATACCTGTTGCAGATGGAAAAGGCTGCAAGTGAGATACGTTACACTCTTTCTGAGGAGCAATGTTCCTTTCTGCTGGGAGATCATTGAAGCCTAGGCAGTGCTGTGTAGGCAGCTGCAATATCTTTAGCCTACTGATCTGAGTTTTTCTTGTGCAGTGTCTTGCTATGTGCCCTGCAGCTCTGAGGGCAGCAGGGAGGTCAGATTAGCATGCTGTCTTGGGGAGGAATGCAGGGAGCATGAGGACGGAGAGCTGTTCCGACAGTCCTGCAGAGGATCAGGTACAGAAGAGGGTCATACAGAAGCTGTGCTGTATTAAGGTAGCCATTTTGGTTGTGGCCTGTATGCCCCTATGCCCCGGCTCAAAGTAGTGGGTTATGGACCCAGGAGAGGTCAGATTCTGCTGGGGATGTGTGGAGAAGGTTTTCGGATCCTTGGGCTTGCAATGCTTGTCTGTGTGCTAGAGTGGCAGTAAAAACAGCTGGCCTGGAAGGAGCAATCTCAAGACATGTCTGCACTCAAGGACATCCAAGCAATGGTGCCCTTAGTCAGATTTGGTAAAACTTGAAAAATAGCTGCACAAGTCAACATTCAGGTCTCAGTGGTTATCTGGTCGACTCCCATAAAACAAATGAAAGTAGAAAGCAAACAGGTAGTCTGGTGAATGAGAAGGAAATATAGGCTGTCTTAAACAGAGAAAGAAAAAAAACTAAATTACAAGTAAATTATATATATTTGTTGTGTTTTTCCTACATTATACAAACCACATATTTTCTAGTATAAAAAAATATCACACACTATTGGCTTTTATAGTTAGGAAAGTTTTATTATGAACGTACAGTACGGAGGAAATTGGATTATCTATACAGAGAACCAAGGTGATATTTCTCAGCAATAGAAGGTTTCTATGGTAACAAAGAAGCACACAAACTATGGAATATCACCATCTATCTTTTCACTCCCACACAATACCTGTCTAACTCAGTGGTGACCAGTACAAGGCTAAATAAATGTAGGGAGAATAAAGCTTTTCAGTAAGACTTATATAAGTAGTACAAAGAGTAGTGCAAATGTGCAAAATGCAGTAACCCTTCCAACAAGCACCCAGAATTCATCTGTTTACTGATTTGGGCAACTCTACACTTCAACCTTGATCTACTCAACCCTTTCTTTATTCATCCAATCACACCCACAATTGCTTTAAGCCTCATTGACTCTTTAAGCCGTGCCCACTTCGATCCCAGAAATTAAAGTGAACATATACATTATTCTTTCAAGACAAATTATAGGTGCACTTGATAACCCACCCCCTTCACTGCTAACACTTCACTTACCTGCTCTACTTAGCTGACTTGTTCACCTACTGGAGCCCCATTAAATACCCACATATTTGGGGTATTGGAGATCATGCAACATCCTTTCATCATTAGGCCTGAGCACCGTGAAATAGAGGTGAATTGAGGGTCCTTAGCCCTCTGTAAGCTCGGACTTGCACATGGTCTAGCTAGGGCACATGTGGAAGGTAAGTATCAGCAGCAAAGGGCTAAAAAGCAAACCTGAGTGGTTATAGCACAAGTGTCCTTTACATCTACCTACCATACCAACCAAAGTTCTGTCATGTGTCTTACATGAGCACAATTGTGTGAATCCTGCACTATTTTTTACACACATTCTTGCAAACACTGATATATGCCTTTGGTGTTCCTTATATGATTGAAAATGTAAAACATAGGAAAGAATCTTTACCCTGGAGAATTTTCTTATTCTAACTGCACTTTTCTGCTACAAACATTTTTTGCGCATTGCCTTACATGACATTTATCTAAGTACCGTATATACTCGAGTATAAGCCGTCCCGAATATAAGCCGAGGTACCTAATTTTAGCCAAAAAAACTGGGAAAAAGTATTGACCCGAATATAAGCCGAGGGTGGGAAATGAGGCAGCTACTGGTAGATAGATACCATTAAAATACATTAATATTTATTTAAAAGAAAAATAACCTAGCTCTGTAAGTGGAAAAGGGGGTACAGGGCTACATATCATGTACTACGGATCATTTAACCCATTCATATTAGCAGAGGATAATTGTAAATCTATTGTTCAGTGCACTCTATATGTAGTATATAGTACATGTACATATAGAGTGCCTGCAACAATACATTTACAATGATCCTCTGCTAACATGAATGGGTTAAATGATCCATAGTACAGGGCTACATACAGATCATTTAATACATTCATGTTAGTATAATTGTAAATGTATTGTCTGCACTGTATTAGCAGTATATACTCTATATAGAGTATATACTGCTAATACAGTGCAGACAATACATTTACAATTATACTAACATGAATGTATTAAATGATCTGTATGTAGCCCTGTACTATGGATCATTTAACCCATTCATGTTAGCAGAGGATCATTGTAAATGTATTGTTGCAGGCACTCTATATGTACATGTACTATATACTACATATAGAGTGCACTGAACAATAGATTTACAATTATCCTCTGCTAATATGAATGGGTTAAATGATCCGTAGTACATGATATGTAGCCCTGTACCCCCTTTTCCACTTACAGAGCTAGGTTATTTTTCTTTTAAATAAATATTAATGTATTTTAATGGTATCTATCTACCAGTAGCTGCCTCATTTCCCACCCTCGGCTTATATTCGGGTCAATACTTTTTCCCAGTTTTTTTGGCTAAAATTAGGTACCTCGGCTTATATTCGGGACGGCTTATACTCGAGTATATACGGTAGTTAATGGTGAGAAAATTACACATGCCTTTGCCAACTAAGTGAGTTCTTCTACTCTCAGTAAATTGCTGAAACCCAAGTCCCCCTTTCTGCAGAAGGAAGAAGATGTTCTCTAATAGGAAGTTAATTTGGAGCTCACAAAAAAAGATCTTTTGAAACTGTACATATTGTATAAATGTTATGTAAGACAAAGAACCAAAGAAAAATGAAATATTAATGAATACAAAGCCTGCCGTGATTGGCTCAGTGCAGTATACTGTATGTAGCCAAAGCTACATACAGTATACATACAGTATACCCGGCGTATAAGACGTATATACCTGGCGTATAAGACGACCCCCGATTTTCGGGCAGTGTTTTTGGGTCTAAAAACTCGTCTTATTCCCCGGCATATACGGTATATGATGTTTGTTCATTTTCCTATTAAACTTCTTCTCTTTGTGTGTGCTGAGCATAGCATTTTTCTTAAAGTTGTGAATTTGGATGTGCCGGGGTGAAATACAAGGGCTTCAGTTTATTCCTATGTTGAAAATCTGAGGGAGGAGCAGTGACTCCTGCAATTATTTCAGGTCAGATAGGAGGCCAACTGCAGATTTGGAGTATTGTGTTGATAAGGGCAATGAAAGGAGTTATGAAAATGTCTGAGACGCCTAAAAGTACACAAAACAGTGTTTAGTATTAGATGTAATTCTTCTTTAAAGGTCAACACCACGCAAACCCATCATGTGAGACTTAGATGAGCAGGGCAATGCAAGTCAAATACACTTATTTCTGTGTTCTTAGTCCTCCAGTCCGCCAGGTACATGTGATAGATGCAAATACAAACCAACAATATTAGTGAAGCCTGTAAATTTCCCAGACTTACAGCGCAACTGAAGCGCAACTGGATAGGGATTAGAACACCTGTTAGGCTTGTATTGCTGTGTCTGTGTCCCTGTTATTTGAAGATTTCTGTTTGTCCTGGTGACTGTTATCACTTTAAGTATAAGAAAATCCCAAACTTTGGGTTTCCATTAGAACAGGAATAGATGGAAAATCTTCCAATGGGGACACTAGTTCTGGTGATGCTGCTGACCACCAGGAATTACCCTCACATTGGGGGGGATTTCCTCTTATTTAGTTTTTTGACTATCACACAGGAAGTGAAGGAAACTCCCCAGATTGGAATACAGATGGCAAACTAAATGCCAAAATAAAAAAAATAAAAAAGGTTAGAAAACCTTCGAAAAACAGAGCTGGAAGCCAATGAGCTACCAACCTGCCAACAGGTGTTCTGACAGCAGCTGGCGGCCGCTGTCAGAATACAAAGAAAACAGGTAATAAAACAAAGGGTAGTATTTTTGTTTTCTTTTTTAGTTTTTGCATAAGAGTTAAAACACCTGTCAAAGTTGTATTGCTGCCCCCTTAGGTAGATTCCCTCTCTAGATTTGTTATAGTGTAGGCATGTGCGATTCGTTTCGATCCGAACCGGAATTCGGACATTCGGAAGTTTCTGAATTCCGAATTACAGTTATAACGAATGCAAACTAATCCGAATTTGCAATTCCGAAATTGGTTAGCGGTAGTCCACATTCAAAAGGGGGGGCCTCATCTGGGTGTCCCCTTAATTAAGGGGTACCACGATGCAAATAAGCCCCCTTACCCGCAGACCCCCACAACCACGGGGTCGGGGTAGTGGGGAAGAGGCCCTTGTCCGCATCGGCATGGGGACAGCCTCTCAAAGCCGAGGGCACATGGCCTGGTAAGTTGCAAGGAGGGGGGGCCGCTGGATCGCCCCCCCCTTTCCTGCCCTGCTGGGCCAGTGCTCGGATCAAGGGTCTGGTAGGGGGACCCCATGTTTTTCCCCCCCATTTGCTGGGGTGCCCCCTTAAAATTCCTACTAGACCTAAAGGGCTTGGTATGGATTTTGGGGGGAACCCCACGCACTTTTTTTTGTTTTAACTTGTGTGGGGTGGTCCCTCCTAACATTTCTACCAGACCTAAAGGGTCTTGTATGAATTGGGGGGGAACCTCACACTTTTTTTTTTTTCCTCTTCTGCAGACTAAAAAATAAAAAAACAAAACATTTTTCCCCCCCTAATGTCATTTTGCTGCAATGAACGAACGAAATGGAAACTAAATGAAATTTCGACCAGACTACCGCTAACGAATATTTCTGAATACGAATCCCAAAACTAATTCAATTTCGGACCCGATTCCTGAACAACACTAAATAACGCAAATTCGGAATCAAAAAATGAAACAAAATTTTTGCTGGTGCACATGTCTATTATGGTGACCACCAAGACAGAAATGGATAGTAAATTCTAAATTTGTTGTCAGCAGAACAAAAGATGAGGGTATCTCTTCCAATCAGTGTGACTGTTCTGATGACAGCTGTCTTCACACCTTTGCTGTGCGTTGCGTTAGTGGGCTTTCTCATATTGAAATTCTGTTCTATCCCACTTCTACTAACATAGGCCCATAGGATGTACTTCCTCAATCCACTGACAGTTCCACTCAGGCGTGTGAATATGCACTTCATAAAATTACAACCTACAGAGCCTGTCTTCTGAACTACAACTCACCATTTGGACAATGTAACATTATCATTGTTTGCTGGAAGCAATGCATGATGGGATATACTGTATAGTCTTGAGAAATCGAGATTACATCACATCAAGCAGCAGGGAAAGAGATGCAAAGCACACTGGGAATCCAGGAAGTTGTTGAAAGTGGTGGGCAGATGGAAGGCAGCGCTCACTACATAAAAGAGATGGTTTAAAGTAAATTTTGATTGCATTATCAAAAACAACTGTAGTATGTATTCCTATTATTTATACAGTATATTCTGTGACTGTAGAACTCCTTTAGGCCTGGTTCACACCTGGGCGTTTTACAGCGCGTAGGAACGCGCTGAAAAACGCCCTACGCCCAAAGAAGTACGGGAGCTTCTTTGGGGCGTATTTGGCGCGCGTATCCATTAGGATACAGCCGGATAGCTCTCGGAAACGCGCATATTCCGTATGCCCAGGTGTAAACCCAGCCTCATGGAAGATCTCTGTAGAAGCAATGGTTACAATCATTTGCTCATTCCCTCCCACATTCTCTAGAATTGTTACATTTTATCTCTTGTTGCTAAACTGTATTTATTTCCTGTAATCCTCAGCTCCATCTAGTGGCCATATTGTGGTATTTTCCTGATTTATGCCATGGTCTTTAATAATGAACCCATTCTTACAACTGCCTATAAAGAACATTCGACCACAAGAGAAAATGCACTAAGAACATTTGATTTTGCCCCATTCTCAGTGGTAAATTTGCACAGAGCAAATGTACATGCAGTTTTGCTGGATAAATAGCTATACACATTTTTTTTTAATACCTAGACCCCATAGAGTCCCCAATTATTTAGTCATCCTTCAGAACGGTGACTGCTGATTGGTTGCTGTGGGTTGCTGCACAATGCCCATTGTTCATGGAATAAGCCTGGAGTGTAAGAGTTAACTTTCAGAATGTTTTAATTGCTAGTTATGTGTACATGAGACAAGCAAGCCTGTCACTGTCAGTCCTACAGATTATCTCCTGAAAATGAATCGTGGGAGTGGGGAATCTACATGCAAAGATCAGATATTTATAAGATCTTAGATAATCGTCCTCAGTTTCTCAGATTACGTCCTCCAGGATATATAGAAAAGTCATTTTGTGGAGGAGACATAAGCAATGCAAAGAAGCTGTTCCCAAGATAAACTGCCGACTTGTTTACGTCTTGTGTATATAATGCTCTTATGCAGCGAAATTGGAATGTAAGTCACATATCAAAAGCAACAGATGGAAAGAGGTAGATGGTGCAAAGTGATTAATGTAAGAGTGTTCTGCTTGTTGTTTTATGTAAGAGATTATATACAAATAGGTAAAGCCAAGGATGTGATGATGCATGATCATATCTCCAGGAGAAACCCAACTCTGCCTAATTCTAAGTATTTTCACATTTGCAGTCAAATTAGAGAAAACCTCACTATATGTTTGTTCTATGTTCCTATTCAGACAGCACAAAGAAAAATATGTATTGAAAAATATTTCTTAACTTTTAGATGTCTCTTTGGTGAAGGCATTTGTGCAGATTCTAGGCTACTCTGAGCAGTTACATAGTTACATAGTATTTGGGGCTGAATAAAGACATACGTCCATCAAGTCCAACCCATATAAAGTTTGAAAGTGAAATTAGAGAGACAAACTAAAGGACAGACTGAGCTTCCTCTCATTAACATATAATGCTTTTAAGTCTTTAACCCTTTGTTAGGACAGTGCTGAAATCTATAATAGTCAAAATGATCGACGCCAGTCCAATCTAAGTGCGAGCTACAAAGCACTACTGACCATGGTAATCAAGGTGAATAACAATAATATAATGTGCCGAGCTTATATTAAATATGCATCAATATTACTTCAGGACCCTACCAATCCCGATCCAACGGGTAGAAGTTATCAAATTGCAGTCGTCCATTGGTAAATTTATTTGGGGTGATAAAAACCCCAGAATTTATCGCACTATTCTCTTTAAACCTAGACACCAGGGGGGTTTAGCGGTGCCAAATTTGCTTTATTATTACAGGGCTGCACAGATATCCCAGCTGTTTTCTATATATTCTGCGACTGTCATCCCCGATTGGGTTAAATTAGAGTTAAGTACGCATAGGGGCACCTCTATCGAGGCACTGAAATGGATGATTCCCAGGCTGAGGCCAACAAATATCTTACCTACTTTGCTACACTCTTTGGGATAGATTTCGGGCTAAGGAAGGGACCCTCTCTTCTCACACCCCCCTTGCACCACTGTTCAACAATGTATGCTTTCTACCGGGACTACAGCCTAAAGCATTTCAATGGTGGGTCGATAAAGGCTTGTATAGGATTGGAGACTTTATAATATTACATAAACCAATTTGGCTTTCCTATTGTTTAAATATTTTGCAGATGCCGCAGTCGGAAATGTTTAGATTTAGACAGATACAACAATATTTGAAATCGCTACATATTCCTGAAAGTGGTGCCCCGTTATTGACACAGTTTGAGCGGTGGTGCTCGCGGGGGTCTGATCAACGGGGGTGATCTCCTTAATATATGCTGTATTACTTGGTCCATTCGCGAAATTAGCTTATATGGTTGCATGGGAATCCGATCTAGGAGTAACCCTCTCCATGGAAGAATGGAAACAGTGCACCACGAGGTTGATGCAGGGAATCCCTAACGTTTCCCTAGCAGAGGCCAATTATAAAGTATTTTCCAGATGGCACCTTGTCCCAGCCAGGCTGGCAACTATGTTCCCCCGGGACTAGTCCTTTATGTTTTAGAGGATGCAATCAGCAAGGCACTATGATCTACATTTGGTGGCAGTGCCCAAAATTGCTCTGTTTTTGGAACAAGTGTTTTGCCCTGCTCTCTGAGATCCTCCGGTTTCATATCCCAAGAGACCCGCAATACTTATTACTGAATAAACCGGTTCCAGGTATGTCAAGAGCACAGGGCAAACACTTATTCTTTTTCTTTTTAGCAGCTAAGATTTCCATTGCTCACTCCTGGAAAACAGAGGGTACCATTCTCTACGGTTTTGTCCAAACTAAACTGGATTATTATCCATGAGAAGCTTTATAGTATATTGCAAGACAGATATACCAATTTTGAAGAAGTCTGGAAACCATGGTTGATGCATCAAGGAATTTCAAATCTTTCAGGCACCCTGTCAGCTTCCTTAGGTTAGTTAAGGCCTTAGATATTAGGAACCCATGAGTCTGCAATTATGCTTTTTTTTTGTTTTATCCTTCCGTATTTCTTTTTCTCCTTTTCTAATTAAATAGTGTTTCCATCTAATTTTCCCCCTGGTGGGAGGTGTGAACTACCCACCCAGAGGGACTTAGTATGCATAGATTAAGTGATAAATAGCGGTGCTTACAACAACAAGCGATAAAAATTGAATACATTTGACCCCCAAATTCAAGTTAGGAGTACCTAGGGCATGCATAGGAATAAAGCATTAAGGGCTCCTGATATGTATTAATTTTATAGAAAAGATAGGGCAGGGAAAGAAGTAATGTATTTTATGCTTTGTTGCTGCTGAAAGATCATCGACTACTATTTACTGCCTTATTATGCTACATATGTTATATAATTATATAACTATATTTCTGTTTGTGATTATAAGTATCTAAGTATGGAAACCAATAAAAAAACTTTGAAACCACTAAATATGCATCAAAACATAAACATAAACAACAATGTGCCAAAGTCCCATAGGAGTGAAGATTCAAAAGTGATTACAGAAATTTAGATCCATAAAAAACTAATGGAAAGGTGAAAGTGATAGCAGTGTGTAATAGCGATCTTCTATCCAAACTTTGGCCTAATACACATTAACCCCTTCATGACTGAGGCCTTTTTTTCATTTTTTGCACCCATGTTATATTCCACATTTTAGGCCTGAAAATTACTTAAAACCCCCACACATTATATATTTTCTGAATGCCAAGACCCTATACAATATAATGGTGGTAGTTGCGAATTTTTATGTTGCGCAATTATAGCGCAACTCCTTATTAAACCCCCAAATTTAGTGATAAATTTAATTAAATGCCCCAAAACACAACAAAATACCAATTTTTTAAATGAAATATAAAAGATGAGGTTACAACGAGTAAAACTATACCCAACATGCCCAGTTTACAAATTGCATGCGTCCTGCAGTACCCCAAAAAGTCCACAGAAGACGCTTTAAAAGCCCCCACTGGTCATCAATTTAGAGATACCCCAAAATACTGGCCCTAGAATTATTGCTCTCACTCCGGCGTGCGCGGCGATACCCAACATGTGTAGCGCGTTCGTCGTTTTCATGCGTAGGCGCACCCGACGCGTGTTTACGTGGCGACGCGCATGCTCACGGGGGCGGGGGACTTTTACATTTTTTTTATTATTATTATTAGATTGATTTATTTTGATTTTTTAATTCCCTAGCAGAGGCCAATTATAAAGTATTTTCCAGATGGCACCTTGTTCCAGCCAGGCTGGCAACTATGTTCCCCGGGACTAGTCCTTTATGTTTTAGAGGATGCAATCAGATTGATTTATTTTGATTTTAATTTTAAAAACAGTTTTTTTTTATTTTTTTACTTTACTTTGACTGCTATCACATGGGGGGGGTTGCAAGCCCCCCCATGTAATAGCAGATGGTGGTGACAGGTACTCTTTAAGGTGATGCTGGGGGTCCAAAAGACCCCCAGTGTCACCTTTACACTGGAAATAAGCTATTGAAGTGCAGATCGCACTTCAATAGCTTATAGCTGGGCTGCAGGAGCCCAGAACTGACAGCCCAGGGACCGGAAGTGATGCAATCTGCATCGCTCCCGGTCCCATAGAACGGGGAGGGGATCGATGAACGGAAGTTCGTCGACCTCCTCCCCAGCTCCCCGCGGACACCAAGGACGCCAGTCCCGGGCCCGTAGGAGGGGCAACGGAGCCCGGGAAGCACAGCGGTGGTGTCCGGCGGGGGGGGCCCGTCTTCAGGACACAGAAGTACAGTCAATGTTCCAGCTCAATACTGCACGAACGACGACGCTCTCCTATCCTTCCAGCGGCATAACGAAAGTGATGTCGGACGTTATGGGACTTTGGCACATTGTTGTTTATGTTTATTTAAGCTCTGCACATTATATTATTGTTAGTGCCGAAATCTAGTTTACAAGCGATAATGAAATCTGCCAGCACAGTACAGACAGGGTTATTAGTAAGTGAATTAACCACAGCCCCTTCCTGAACATTACAAGGTGAGCTGGGGGTGTGGCTGAGGTGGGCAGGGGGAATGCCTCACCCAGCACGGAACGCACTGCACGTCACTGGCTGCAGTGCATGTCAGCATCAGTGTCACTAAGTTTATTATTGGCTGTTCCTAAGTTTGGAGCACCTAATAATAACCAAAAATGAATTTATTAAATTATCAAGCAGTCATAGTGAGATCCATTCACAATGACTGCTTGATATAATTAACAAGCTAGTAGTAAAAGTTTAAAAATTGTTTTAAAAAATAGTGTAAAGTGTAAAATGATAAAAATAAAGAGTTAAAAAAAATAAAAAAATTAAAATGATATATAAAATATTTTTATACTATCATTATTATAACAATTAACCCCTTACAATGAAAATCTGCAGCTGAGCTTGGAAAATCAAAAGTCAATTGGAAAATCAACTTTTGTGGAGCAGGGGGTGCTGATGGGCTCACTGCTTGAATTTCAGCCAAAATCTGATCAGTGTATGGCCTACTCAAATGTAAGGGCTATGTGTGTCAAACACAGTTCAAACTATATAGCTGTACACATTCACAGACTGTAACTAAAACATGAACTTTGTATCAGGCTGGTTAATAACATTTGTCAAACTAGTACATCTAGATTTAATCCCACTGTAATCTATGTATTTAAGTGATTTCCAGCAGCAGGAGCAGTATCCAACAGAGCTGGGGGATTATTATCCTGGATTAAAGTCACTTGTTCTTAATTCCACTAACATTGCAAACCCAACTAAAGCCCAATATTATCCCAACAGAAATATACGGTATACTGTTGTTTAAAAAGTGTTTTCAGATTTGGGTAGTTTATAATCTGGAAGTAGGGTGATATCTATGTCTTTTTATTAGAGGATGAACTAAAGATTATACTGACGGAAGGTAGTGTCCCAAATGGACGATAGAAAACCCTTGTGAACGGTTTGGAATATGCAATTTTATATATTTCACTTGTATCATAATACTAATCAATCAATATAAAAATTAGTATACGGTATTGTCTCCAATACAGGAAGTGACAAGCTGTTACTGGAACATGAAGAATCGCAAATATATCCATGGGTAAACTTGCTTCCCAAATTTCTGAGATGAGAAAGAGGGACACTTTCCAGCAAAATGTTTTTTGGCAATGGACCATTCAGAATTTTTATGCCAAAAATGATTAATTAAATCCAGAATCCGAATGCTGGGGAGGAGGAGGAGACTCATATATTGTCACAGATAGAAGTATCGGGAAGGAAAGGTAATGTCATAATAATGGGGGGCGTTAATTATCCTGATATAGATTGGACAAATGAAACAGCAAATTCAAGAAGGGCCCGTCATTTCTTGAACACTCTCCGGGATAATTTTATGGGACAATGGGTGGAAACCCCTGTGAAGGAAAATGCTCTGTTAGATTTACTACTTACAAATAAGACAGAACTGATTGCAGGCATGGAAGTTAGGGAAAACCTAGGGAGTAGTGACCACAGAATTATAATGTTCACAGTAAACTCAAGTATAAAAAAGGCATGTAGGTAATACAAGAAGACTCAGTTTTAGAAAAGCTAACTTTAATAAACTAAGAGGCCTACTATGTGACATAAATTGGGATGAAATCTTCCTGAATAGGAACACTGAGGCGAAATGGAAAAGATTCAAGGAAATCTTAAATAACAACATTGGCCAGTGCATTCCTTTTACCACTAAATTCAAAAAAGCAAAAGTTAAAACAGGGTGGTTAACAAGCAAGGTAAAACAACACATAAGAGAAAAATATAAGGCCTTCAAAAAATATAAATCTGAGGGGTCAGCATCGGCATTAAAAAACTAAAAGGAATGCAACAAAAGATGTAAAAAAGCAATCAGGGCAGGAAAAGTAGAATACGAAAAGCACATAGCATCAGTAAGCAAAAAGAACCCCAAGGATTTATTTGATTATATAACTAACAAGAAGGTACACATGGAACATATAGGCACCATAAAGGATGACAAGGGGAGGTGTTAACATGTGTTAACATGTTAAATGCATTCTTTTCTTCTGTCTTTACAGATGAGACAGACGTGGGCTTCGATCAGGGCATTAGCAGCAGAGATAGTAGCACCAGTTTTAATGTATCTCAGTGGATGTCGAAGAACAGAGTATTTGAGGCCAGAAAGATTAAATGTAAACAAATCCCCAGATCCTGACGGGTTACATTTACATCCGAGGGTACTAATGGAACTTAGTCAGGTCATAGCCCGCCCCTTGTACAACATTTTTATGGACACTATAATAACAGGTATGGTCCTGGCTGATTGGCGGAAAGCGAATGTGGAATCAATATTCAAAAAGGGGAAAAGAAGTTCACCGAGTAACTACAGGCCTGTCAGCTTAACGTCAATAGCGTGCAAAATATTTGAAGGCATGATAAGGGACTACATGCAGGAATTTGCAAATAAAACTGGTATCATAAGTAGTAACCAACATGGTTTCATGGAGGACCATTCTTGCCAGACCAATCTATTAACAATTTATTCATCTTATTCATCCATGGCATAGAGATTGGACTAAGTAGTTTGAATTTTGTTTTTTTGCGGCCGACACAAAACTGTGTAGGGCAGTAAATTCCAAACTGGAAATATTCACACTTCAACAGGACCTAAATAAAATTGAAGCACGGGCTACACGATGGCAAATTCAATTCAATGTTAAAAAATTTAAAGTTATGCACATGGGAGCAAAACTACCACTTGGGGGTGCTACATTAGAAAGTCAGACATGGAAAAAGACCTGGTGGTCCTCACAGACCACAGATTTGGCAAAAGTAAGCAATGCCAAGCAGCAGCTAGCAAAGCTAACAAGATACTGGGGTGCATTAAAGTGGGATTGTAGCCAGGGATAAAAGATTAATACTTTCACTCTATAAATCACTTTTTCGGCCTCATCGTGAGTATGTGGTGCAGTTCTGGTCGATGACTCTCAGGAAGGACATTCTAGAACTGGAGAGAGTTCAGAAAAGGGCTACAAAATTATTTAAGGGGATAGAAGACCTAAGTTATGAAGACTGCATTCAAAATGTATTTACTTTAGAAAAGAGTAGATTAAGAGGGGACCTTATTGCAGTATTCAAAATCATCAATGCAGACCACAATATTCGGAGCAAACTATTCAATCCAAAAACTGTATTCAGAACATGGGGACACAACATGAGGTTAGAAGAGAGGGAGTTCCATCTTAGAATTCGTAGGGGTTTTTTTTACTTGTGAGGGTAGTGAGATTTTGGAATTCCCTTCCACAGGCGGTGGACTCCGCTGATAACGCTGATAAATTCAAGAAACTTCTTGATGAGTTTCTTCTTTTGCTTAATGTACAGGGCTATGGGAAGTGTTAGAGCAAGATAAATACAGACATACACACACATAGGGGTCTATTCACAAAGCTGCCGAAGGATCTGGCCGTAGCTTCGGCCGATCCTTCGGCTAGCTTCGGCCCCAGGACCCCTTCGGTTCAGGAGAACCGAGGGGGTGCTGTACGGGCTATTCACAATAGCCCGTACAGCTCCCGATCACGGCCGATTTACCCTTGTCTTTGTTCAACCTTACCTACTATGTTGCTATTTAGAATTATTTTCCTTCCCCCCGCCCCATTAGTTTTCCTTTATGTAGACTTTTTGAAATAGTAAACAAGATAATTAGGATATAAGATGAAGGTTTTAGTGCAGAATAACACTTTTAGTAGTTTTCATAGATATCTTTGTACATTAGGCCAAAAAGAGGGACAACTGAGCAGGAAAAAGGGACAGAGGGATTTAGTACCAAATGAGGGACAGTTGGGAGATATGTAGTAATGACAGCTGTCTAGGAATGGATTCCCCGTCATTTTGAAGTGATCACCTCTTGCCAGGATAGAGCTCAGGGGTAGGAAGAAGTGGCAACGACCTTGGGTGCTTTAGCAGGAGTGGGAGGCACAAAAAGGGCATAACCTGCAACCTGTTATACTGAGGTAGCTCACTGCTCAACTCATAGCCAGTAGCAGACTCCCTGTCCTCTTGCTATACAGAATCAGCCTGCTAATGGCAAGTAATGCTCCACTGCATGAACAATTGAAAATTTCCTGATATTATCAAGCTGTCCATTACCAGTCTAAGTGCACTGAGCACCTGACGTGATAAACATCAATGATTGCCAGCTAAGTGGAAGGGGGGCACCTTGGCCCTTTCGCATTGGGTGCTAAAGGACCTTGTCCTGTCACTGCCTCCTGCTTCTTTCTTTGTCTGTAGTGGAGGAAGTGAAGGAAAATCTCCCAGAGGGGACAAAGAGAAAAAAATAACTGACACTCCCAGAAGGGGAGAGGGTTATGACATGGCAGGAAGGAGGGAGCTGTGCTACGGGATAAAGATGAGAAGAGCTCTTATGTGATATTACACTCATTTGTCAATAAAAGATGTGTTCTTCAGTAATTCTGGACTGCCGGTGTCTTCTCATTTTTTCTACTGCTGGCGCTGCCATTGTTTTTTTTAACCAATGCGCCTCCTACCTTCCACGGGCCATACGGTGAGGAGTGTGATGAGTTCATGGACATTTATGTGCTGGGGAATAGACTATTCCTGCAAATCTTCATGTAGGTTCAAAGCGAATAAAATATTATTTGTGCAAAGGAAAACACTGCAAGTGTGGATTTAAAATGCTTGATCCTTTAGTACTTTCACGTGCAATTTTTTAAGCTGTGACTGGGTCTCTTTAATAAATAAAGTGCAAACAGGAATATTGCCTGTAAGAATTAGGAACCAAAGGCAGTCCTACATGATACAAGATTTTTCACACTTCTACTACACACTACTACTACACACTACTACTATGGTTTTTAAAGTAAGATTCTCCCATTGTATAGAATGCTGGCAGTTATACTGAGCCACAGTAGAGCAGCATCAGAAGAGATATATTGGAGTGCAAATGTCCCACTTACCTCTGCTTCTAGAGAAGCTACACCATTGTCATTTCCTAAATCTTTATGTCCTATACATAGCACTCCTGCTATTACCTGGTTTTGGTGTACAGTATATGTAAGTAAATGTACAGAACACAGAATTTTCAGACATGCTCACCACTGGAACATTGCATTGTTTTCATTTGTTTCCAAATTTTCTTCTACACAAAACGTTTAGATGGAATTCTTGTGTAACCTTTCAAGGTTACATTTGCACAATCACAGGATTTTCCATCGATGTAGAAAAGATACTTCTTGGTGGCGAGTACACTTGCAGAAGGACGGACTTCAATGATATTATTAGTCCAGTGTTAGATTTGATGTTGTGGCATTGGAATACTATAGTTTTAAACGCACTGCACTATTAGAAACTAGTTGATACAAAGTACAAATTGTTGGATCTGAGATTGAGAACATGGTATGAAATATTGTAGTTTGCATTTTAAGCGAGGTTGGCTGTACTTATCACATTTGTTATACAAGTAATTATGGTAATATTGCTAATCTTTTAAAGTGACACTAAACTCAGCTGTAGATTCCTAAATCATCTCAGAATTAATGCTGACACTGTCCTTCTTTCAGGGGGGTGAATCACGTTGCTCCCCATGCCCCCCCTCCATTTTATATTTATGCCTTTATGCCCCATCTGGTTTTCGATCTATGTAGTCTCTATGTCATAACATTTTTTTTTAATCTTTTTTTTTTTTTACCTACCAAAAAGATGGAAGAAAGCACTATAAAACAAAATGTTTAGCTCTTCCTACAGCTTACACCAGCCTTTTTCAACACTGGTTTAGACATTAGCCTGTGTTGTCCTTACACACATCAGGGCCTGGAATTTATGAAATGAGCATTTATTGCGGACTAAAATACGGTATATATTTTTTCTCATTATAATATTTATTTATTTCACACAAAAAAACAACAACAAATCCCAAACAATTCAACATTCAAATGTCACACTGAGTTATCTATACATCCAAATAAAAAAATTGCAAGCTCTTGAACTAATTTCCGCTCCTCGAGTCCCCCTCTGCTCATATTATGCCAGTGACTTATGCGGATAAGATACCGTAGAGCAGAGGGAGAGGCTAATAAAAAATTCACTTAAAAACAAAAACAATCAAACGCACAAGAAAAAGGGAAAAAAGAGAAAGGGGGGTACTCAGAGGCCATGTCAGGGGGGCTCCCGACAGTGAAGTGACACTCCATCTACCATTTCTTTTTCATTACTTAATCATGAAAAGCTAAGAGCAAACCTCCTTTCAGTTATTTCTTCCATTTGAGCTGCATTACAATAATGTATCCAGCTCTCCCACATATATAAGAACTGGGAGTGTCTATCCTGTATCCTTGGCCTCAATTCCTCCATGCGTTGCAGATGATACATCTCCCCAATCCATTCCAATATTGTAGGGGAATCTACCAATTTCCAATGCCACCGTATAACTGTTCTGGCTGCGCTACAAAAAAGCAGAGAAGGCTCTTTTTTAGCTGCTGCTATTGGAAAAATAGATAGCGAGGCTAACTAAGGTGTTTGATCCACCCTTGTTTTTGCCATATGATTATAAATATCAAACACCGCTGTCCAAAAGGGTACTAAGCGTGGGGCACTGCCACCATATATGCATCATTGTCCCTGCAAACTGTCTGCACATCCAACAACTACTCGAAATTTGGGGGGACATTGCATGTTAGTCAGGCAACGGTACCACCTAGATAACATCTTAAAATACCTTTCTTGGACTGAATAAAAGATTTTTATGGTTTGCATTGATTTAGCAAAAAAAGCAAAACAAGTGCTTGGCTGAGCGCTACAGTACAAGGCATGGCACAGGAATGCACACTGGGCACTCCCTTTTATTGCTCCTGTGTACTGAAAAAGGCTTAATTGTAGTGATTTAGAGAGGCCTAAATCATTCATTATACAGGTATTATTTATGGCATGAAGGCAGAGTTATATCAACATAGCATACACCCTCATGAACCTTTTATCACATGAATAGCTGAATTTTTACAATATCATGTTTGCATTCCATATAAATGCGACTTGCAAAGCAGAGAGATGAAGTCTTTATGAAAACCTGTTTGACTGCTTTATTTCAGTATCTGATACAAAGCCCTTATTTAGTTTATTATATGAATTTGTTCATGTTTGCAGTTGTGCCAGCAGAAATCTTTCAGCGGTGGAAAATAGAGCTTTAGTTGGTGCAGCAGGACAAGAGGACCTGTATGTTGTTTTGGTCATTGTAAAGGCAGACGCTGGATTCTAAGGTAAAGAACTACACTATGCACCTTTTGTAAGAAAAATATCTACTGCTATTGGGGTCAACATGGCTATAACAATACAAATCCAAAGTTGATATACAGTAAATTGAGTACATTTTCTGATCTTTCTGACAGAAAAACTCTGTCATTACAAAAACAAATCCACCAAGAGGTGTCTGCACCATATTCCAGGTGTCTACCATTATCTCAGAATGTTGAGCATTTTGATAGAGCCACTTTCTGGTACAGTGGAAGCTTTCCTGCATCTACTTGCCTCATATATTGCACTGTGATGGGTTACTTCACCGGCAAATAGGAATGTGCATGAGGCAGAAAGGAGTGAGCCTCAGCCCCCCACCCCCCACCCCCGGCAAAGCACTCACCTTATGTTGAGGGCATGTGGCCTGGTATGGTGCAAGAGGGGGGGGGGCACATGCTCCCCCCTCCCCCTTTCTTGCTCTGCCAGGCTGCTGCTTGGATCAACGCTCTGGTAAGGTATCGCACATTTTTTTTTGGCAAAATTACTACCAGACCTTAACGGTCTGGTATGAATAGGGGGGGTTATCCACGCTGTTTTTTTAAATTATTATTTGAATGTTTTAAAAAAAAATTTGAATGCATCCAAATTTCGTTATTTTCGATAACATTTTTTATTTTTTCATTTGGAAATTCAGATGTTTCCGAATGTCCGAATTTGTTGATATTTGTCTGAATTTTGATTCAGAATGAAATCGCACATGTCTAGTCCGGATTACCATTGTCACCGGGAGTAAAAGTAAAGGGAAATCTAAAAGTTTGAATTGTCACTGCAACACAAAGTGAGGGAAAATCTTCCAATGTGGACACTTTTCCGGTGACGCCAGGATGGCTTGCTTTTTTTGCATGGCCACACCCTGGCCACACCTGGAGGGCACGAAGGAGGTGGTCCTCCTTGTAAAACAGCTTCTGAGCTTTAGCCCTAACTTGATGGACAGCAATGCCCGCTCTACGCCTCTGGGTGTGCGGGGCAGCGTTCATGATAGTAGTACACGAGCGTCCTTGTCACCATGACAACGCTGACCAGGACGGATGTGATTCGGGTATTCTATACACTTTCCCAATAGAGCCTTTTAACAATGCGGTTAACGGGTTTATTTTTACAGCATAATCGCTTATGTTTGGTGCTATTCAATAGTACTCTGCCAGTTTATGTTTATTTTACTTCATTGGTTGGAATTTGATGTCTCAGTGATGTCAGGAGGGGGGTAGCTGCCCACATTGATTTATTGGTTTGTCACTGTTATATGTATAATCACTCTGTGTTTTTGCACTGGTTGTCACACTGTTTTTCTGGATGAAGGGACCACATAAGGTTCAAAAACACTGCATTTGTATGTGATACCATGTTTATCTGATGTTGAATAAAGAGAAAAAGTTAAAGTGTACCCCCGGTGTGCTGGTGTAGGATAGCAAAACAAAACAACACTTGTCAGTGTTTTAACTAGGGATGCACCCATACCGGTTTTTTTATCACTACTTGCCAATACCAAGTACCAAGCTGCCTCACAATGTCGCTAGGCAGCAGGAAGTCGGCTTCCTAGGCAATCAGGAAGGCAGGAGGCAGGTTATGACCCGCTGCCTGGCTTTCTGATTGGCTGGGAAGCCAGCTCCATGCTCCCTTGTGGCACTGCCGGTCAAAGACATCAGCGGCTCCCTGATTGGATATACATGTTGATTGAAGTTGCTTTCTACACCGGAAAGGCCAGGTGCATGTAGAATCTGAACAGGATTTCCTTGACAAGTATCAGGAGTGTTCTGAGAAAAGCTGGACACACATGAACCCGGTTCCATGCGAATATTTGTATTCATGTTACTTGTTTCCGCATAGTTTTCTAATATAAACCTTGAAAAAAAAAGAAGCAAATTGCATTGCTGTGTTTTTTTGTGGCATCTGAGTTAATGATTGCCTGGGGATTGTTCTTACCTGGTTAATGATTAACTATAGTATGTAAGATTCTAGTGCTATTATATATTGAGTTTAACCTTTCCCCTCACATTCCTACTTGGTAATAAATTCAGCGGAAGTATTAATCAATATAAATGCTAACTATGCTAAGTTTCATGGCAACATAATCTATTAATAATTTCTTAATGTATTCAATCAAGTCAAATTAATTTGCTTAGTTTAAAAGGATAATTTTGATATAGCTATACATACGTGAACTGTTTTTATTTCTCTTCTTTATTTTAAGTAGGTGACTCCTACTTCCTGTCCCCAAGAGACAACAGGAAAAAGCGTAAATTTCTCCAACAGGGATACAGACAACAACAAGCATGAAATCATTTCTAATCTTTGTCCATTCTGTCAAAATCCTGAACAACAAGGAACAGCAAAGTGGTGAGGTAATCCCTTTGCTCACACTGCTCTCTTCTCCTGTCAGATTGTTCTTTGTCAGCACATTTGTATGAAGATTGAACAGTGCACTGCAGAAATGCATTCATTTTGTATGTGATAGATAGTTGGAGAGCAGCTTTAGCTGCACAGGTAGATGCATTCTCAAGAGGATGCAACTGTGTATATGATACCATGACATTCAGTAATAAATGTTTTAGTTGCACTTAGTGGTGTATCCAGGGCATTGTACATATGGTACATGCCCTGAGTGCCACTTGAAGTGGGGGGGTGCTGCTCCATAGTTCAGCAAAAGTTTGCGACCCACAGAGACATCTGTTTCTGTGGGTCACAAACTTTTGCTGAACCCAAAAGTCCTGTTGAGCTCCGGGCAACCAGTGCCGTCAGTGGTTGCCAGGAGCTGCGCATGACACTATAGGCCTCCGGTTGCACCACTTGGACATGAAGTCCTTTCCCACCAAAGTTTACAATGCAGTTCAAACCCATAATGGCCCCACTTGCCATGCACCCAGCACCATTAATGAAAGCCTACACACTTTCTGCTGATTTGACACTTTCAGAAAAATAAATGTATTGGTCATTTTTATTCTGTCGGGAGTTTTAAGATTAAGATCACTGTTACATTAATGGAGATATGGGGCAACCTTTTTTGTTTATAAGTCTCTTCAGGGTCACAGGAGGCCATATACTAATGCCCTCCGGTGATCCAAAACTTAGTATATAACGGGCTATTGCTCACTATATGCTGAAAGCGCTGAGCTGTCCCGACAATACTGTTAAAATCCACCCTGCTGGCTGATTGACAGCTGGTTTGCCTCTCTCCGTTCCTCCAGTCAGTGCTAGAGAAATGGAGAGGGGAGGGGGGAATCCCTGCGGGGAGTGGTGATTGACAGCCACCGCTCTCTGCAGGGAGAGGATACGGAAGTCAGTGATCGGCAGCATGTGTTCGCTCACTTCCCGATCAATAGAGCCTTCCTGTGACAGCTTCAGTGTTACAGGTCAGCTTGAATTATGGGGATGAGTGTTTTTCACTCACCCCATAATTCTCCTTTAAGAAGCCAAAATATATTTACAATCGAGGACCATGAAAGTGTATGTAACTCTTTATACAGTTGTTAAAAACAATAAACTTTATCCAATATGTTTTTGTAGAGAATGGTATACAGTTTACTGCAAAAGGCTGAATGTTTTCATCCTTCCTGTGCCAAATTGCCTCTAGTTATGAAAAAGAAAATGTGGAGTCAGTATGCGTGTGTTTATTTCAGTTAAACCAGTTATAGGAACATGTACAGACTGGCATTATGCGCTCAGAGTCCTGCATTTCTACAATCACATGGAGCATGTAGTGCTGAACACCAACATATCATGAAACGATTCACAGCTTAGTATAATGTGGTATGTTCACCAGCAGTCAGAAGGAGGGGGCCTATTGCAAATGGATGTAAAAACAACACATATCAGTATTACTTCTGAGGAATTTCTGTTTTTCTTTTATATTTAAAGCGACTCTGTCGCCAGTAAAAACATGCTTCAAAGAAGCACTATTACCCTAGTATTAAGACTCTTCTTTGGAGGGAGTGTTTTTTAAACTAGTGACTGAGTCACTTGAAACATCCTTTTTTGTCTAAGATGACATATTACCTATTGTTTATGGAGGTATGGTTATACAACAAAAGGAAAGCCTTCTCTAGATAGTGATCATGCTGATGGCAGAGCGGGAATTATTCTCTTGATGCTTCTCCACGTGCAATGACCTATCCAGTGTATGGCACTTAAGGCACATGCCATGGGCGCCACTTAAAGGGAACGCGCTACTCCATGGGTCAGCAGAAGAGACAGACAGCTGACATTTTTTCTCTTCCCACCCGTCTCTCGTACACATCTCCCTGCCCGGCTCTTAGCAACCAGGGACCCTCTGGCCAGCATCCTGGCAACCAGCGATGTCCAGGAGCTGGATGGTATGTCGCCAGTGGGGTATGTCGCAAGTTCCCGCTCAGGTTGCTAAGAGCCAGGCGCGGAGATGTGTAAGGGCCATACACATCTCCCTGCCCACCTCATAGCAACTAGAGCAGGAAAGGAGATGTGTATGCAGACGGGGATCAGTCAGAGCTTCCCAGATTGCTAAGAGCCAGGCAAGGAGATGTGTATGCAACCTGGAATGCTCTGATCGACTTCCTGCCCAGCTCCTGGCAACCAGTGATGTCACTGGTTGCCAGGTGCTGGGCAGGACGCCAGGGATGCAATTCATTATAGAAACGCCTCTGTCCACAAGCTTCTCAAGCTTGCAAATTCTTGGTCCACTTTCCCCTCCTTGTGTGCCTGATTTTATGTGCTTTCTTTAACGTACAGAACTTCATTAGGCCACCCATCTCTCTCTTTCTCTGGGCCTACCTGAGGAAAACCTCTGCTTCTCATCACAAAGGCCTTCATGTTGGCCAATGTTATAGTGGTCTTGACCATCTCAGTAAATTAGAGCTATAGGGACTGAAGTAAAAAAAAACAACGTGTGTATGTGTAAGGTTTCTTGTATAAAGAATGGCAGTTTTCTGGGCAAATTAAAACATACAATAATTTTCTTAGCAACAACACTGCTATGCAATTTTTTAAAATCTATCTGGGCCTATAAAACAGGCTTAAAAAGGGGTACTTGCTATAGTATCCAGATGGCTGTAAAGTAATCCCTCACTCTCCTATGTTTAGATCAATTATTCTGAGCTACTGGTTTACAACAAAACAACATACATTTTTTGCTTCATGTCCTTCTACTCCTAATGTTTTCCCTTTCCTTACCTTGATAAGACATATGCATTGACTCATCATGTATTCCCTAACTTGGAGGGTGAATCCATATACTGTATATCTGTCCTTACCCCTGCTTAATAGTAACCTGGCTTGGCCTAAACAGCAACAACAGTGCTAAACTGCAGGCACCTTGTACACGTGTTAGTCTATAAACTAATTCCTAAGCCCCTTCGATCCTAGGCACAGGCTGAACACAGGGCCTTGACTTTGTTTTAAGTGATATAAGGGCCTGTTTAAATGACGTTTTGTTTGCATCAGAAATTATTTTCTTTCCATACAATTCAAATGCCAAAGCAGCTTAAATCAGCTTGATGCTTTAGGAGGCCACCTGCAGGTTAGAAAAAGGCCCAGCTCCATCTCTCTTCGTACTAGGGTTTGAAAACTTTTGGTCAATGTAAAACCAAATGGGGGTGGATCATTTTGGTATGCTATACATGCTACATGTGGCTTATCTAAAGTAGGCATGCCGTGATGGCTATGGTTAGACCAGTGTGGTTTAGTTATGGGAGCCGGAACCAGATTTTCATTAATGTTCTGAGCCTACAGTCCAAGGAGCTCAAAATTTTGTACTGCATATACCAACCAATCAGAATCAGACTTTTCTAATCCTAAAGGAATGCAAGGGTGAGCAACTCACTTTTCATTTCAGACAGCTTTGATAAATGAGACTTATAACCTTGAGTGCTGCGGGTTCACCCAAGTTGTCCAAGACTATAATCTGGAAAGGGGACAATCAAACATCAAAAGAGATTTCTACATTCTTCAACAAACTAGACATTCTTTCAAACAGGCTGATTCCATTTGTTTAATCTGAGTGAAGTCACTTGCCACATCCACAGAAACAATTTGAATAAAGTTATTACGAACCTTGGATGAGGTTACACAACAAAACCTGAGGACTAGTGGGGGTTTCACAAATCTGTCTGCAAACGTATGAATGTGAAGGGTCCAAGCTCTGGGGTAAACTTTGTGTCTGGGAGAATGAATTTCAGCCTGAGATACTGCCAAGTTCATATGTTATTTTACCCTAGATAACTTCTTCACTGACTTCTTCCACATCTGTATCTTGTTAAAGCTCTTTATGGTTTTTCCAAGTTTGTAGACAGAGCTATTCAGCATTTGTCTGCCAATATGACTATGGAATGCCTTCACTATATTTTGTGTGTGCTACTATCTATTGAAGTGATACAATATAATTAATGGCATCCTTTTATAGGTTTTGTTTCCCAAAGCAGGAAGTCAAATTCCTGATTAATGCAGATGGATTACATCAGAATACAATTTCTGTAGAATATTATGGGTTTTGTTCCCATTTGTACATTTTACTGCATGAAAATGCATTTACAATTGTTATTCATTCCTATAATTTGTGTTCAAATCTACACGCCACAACTTGGGAATTTGGTTTGTAAATAAAGTGTCTAAAGCCAAAAAATGTTGGGCCCATTCACCCCTATACATTTTGACGCATGTGTTTTATTGTGCAATAATACAGTATATAGTACAGGAATTTGCTTAGGTCCTACCTAACTCAGTCAAGGGTTTCCCTAGTTTTTTTGCCACCTCAGTTCAGCAATAAAATTACAGTCAGCAATCCAATTAAAATCTGTTTAACATCCCCATGCTAGAACTAGATTTTTTTATTTAAAAAGGCTTCAATGAAGCTGCTTGACACAAACTTTATATATGGTTTGCAAACGTTTGCTGTACACACTGCACTTATATGAATTGAAACCCATGTGAACAAAGTCTTACTGCACCATGGGGGCTGTGCTTTATTGTTTCATGCTTCATACCTGCTGAGCTATGACATGCTAAGGAAGAGTTATAACAACACACAAAAATAAAATTACCGCCCATGTAATTGGCTGATAGATCCACAAAAAAAGTTGGTTTTCAAAAGAAGATTTTAAAAAAGATTTAGACAAGGGATATGTTATGCTGGATACAAAATGTGATAACTTTGTTTCTT
This sequence comes from Nanorana parkeri, assembly GCF_000935625.1. Lineage (NCBI taxonomy): Eukaryota > Metazoa > Chordata > Amphibia > Anura > Dicroglossidae > Nanorana > Nanorana parkeri. The sequence goes on from NW_017306312.1 coordinate 2,221,411, forward strand.
TGATGAACACCAGTGATATTGACACATGCACAATGTATAGATCAAAGACACATATAGGGCCTTTCACACTTTTAAAGCATAACAATGCGTGTGTTAATGCCCATGCTTTTTGCATGTTTTACTTGGATATTTTTCGTATATGCATTATGCAACATGAGGAAGAAAAATGTCACAGATTTTCATGGTGAACATACATAAGAAACATACAAGTTACATGCATTTTTTAAATTTACCAGTTTAATGGGCATGAATAATGCATAATATCTGCATACGCATAATATCTAAAGACCAAACTTTTTTTTGTTTTTGGATAGAGAAGGAAATAGGTTAAACCCCTGTTTTGGGAGACAGGGTGAGGAAGCCCCACTTAGTTACAGATTTCACTAGAACAGCTGTCCCCATTGGAACATTCCCTCCCCTCCTATTCCAGTGACAACTGTAAAATTCTGGATTTCTTATCACTTTTTGTCCTATTGATAATGGTCACTAGGGCAATGCGAGTGGGTGAATCACCAGGGACACAGACAAACAAAAAATCAAAGAGATTCTAACCCTTCACCACTCTATCCAAAATTTACAAAGAGGTTGGTCCTTATTCCTACTGCATGGAATGTAAATTTGTTCTTTCTAAATAAAAAATATTTGTACAACAAAATTTACAAAGAGTATGATTTTACACTCATGTGCTTGCATTGCAGCATTTTTTAAAGGAGAACTATGGGGTTAGTGTTTTTCCCCATAGTTCTCCTTGGGGTAACGGGAGGACACAAACTAGCGTCCTCCCGTTACCCTAAGCTCAGTATACCGCGAGCTACAGCTCGCGGTATACTGAGACGCCGCACCTGGAGCGGATCCCGACTTAGATGACGGGATCCGCCCAGCTGCGTGAGTGACAGCTGGCTCTGCCTATCTAGAGGCAGAGCCAGCTGTACCCGCCCCCTCCCCCGTCCGTTCCGCCAGTCAGCGCTGGCAGATTGGAGCGGGGAAAGGGGAAGCCAGCTCCTCCCCCTGTCACGGCAGAGAGCCGTGACAGGATCGAGAGGTGAGGGAACCCGGTATGTGTTCCCTCACCTCCCGATCTACTGAGCCGACCTGTGACAGTCTCATTGTCACAGGTCGGCTTAGAACTATGAGGTGAGTGGAAATCACTCATGTCATAGTTCTCCTTTAAGCGCTTTTTCAGTGTGGTTCAGGACACATTGCCATCCCTACAGTTGTAAGTAGATTGTGCAGAGACTGTTCAGTCACTTTATAAAGTGCCTGTCCAGCTTTAGTTCTCTAATTCTGCATGAGATGAGGTGCCATTTAGCATAGTGTACTTGGAGTAAGGGACCGATCTGCTGACGTTCTGCTGTGTCTGTACTTTCATGAAGAGGTTTGGCAGTGAACACCAGGTAATAGTTTGTACAGAGTATCAATAGGTTATCAACAATAACACCTGCTTGCTCTGTATTCCCACAAATTGTTATCCAATTTTGATTTCAATAAGTGGCATTGAGGAAACCCCACCCGGGTAAGAGAATAGTTTACACAGGAAACGTATGGGTGTGGATAGCAAAGTTCTATCATGCATTCAATAGATAACAAGAAACAAGTGTATAGCAAGTGCCAGGTATGAAACTGTGTATGATTCTATTGTATGTATGTAAACTCGTCAAGGAATCCTAAAACAACCATTATGCCAAAATGTTTTTAGTCTAGAACAGCTGATGGCCACAACAGTAAGTTGTGGCCATCAGCTGCTTGATAACTCATATCAGCAGGTCATGTTATACTGTGGAATTGCTTGTCTAATCTTGGCCCAGCTTTCAAAGAAGATTGGTTGGTCTATATAAATACAGGAACTGTTAATAAGTCTACCCAATGCTGATATTTCATTCATAGGGGAAAAGGAATATCAGCCTACCTCCTGGCTATGCACTGCCCACTTGTGCCTTCTACATATGATCAGCACACCCTAAGCAAACAATAAATGGGCAGAAATTTTCTAAGCCAACATGGTGTAGCTATACAGTGCTCCAGAATCACCTGCCTTTCACCACCCCTGCTCTGCAAAACACCCATCCACATGCTAGAAACTGAAGACCTACATCCGTGCACTTACTTCCCCCAGGGTTAACTTAAAACACATCTGACAGCACCCTTCATACCAATATACACTAGCCTGCTGAATGACCTACTGGCTTTCTAACTATTAGGCCTTCCTCTGCAAATTTTTCAAACACAGTGTTGCAGCAAAGGAACATAATTCTGCGTCTGTTGCTTTGTTTAGATCTTGGAATTAATGAGAGTTCCTTCAGCGAGAATGAGACCCACCCTACCCTGTCCCTCTTGAACCTGCAAACTCTTTTGGAAATGCAACAGCATACTGATTGTATTACTGACATTCAGAGATGTAATATTATCTTTTGAACTGTAGATGGGGCTGTAGTGCAATGTTAGGCTCTATGCTTATGCATGTTTGTCTATGATATACCGGAAGTTCTCTATATATGCTGTAAAATACTGTATTCTAATGTAATGTCCTTATAAGCAAGTAAAACTTAATTCAGTATTCCTCAAGAGCTCAGTGATTCATCTAAACACACAGCCAACAGGTTATGGGCTCAGGCACTAAACATAAGAAGCAAGTCAAGAGCTGCATTCCAAGCTACTGAAAAATGGCAAGTAGTTCAGATATGAAGTTTGAAATTGCAAAGCTGAACAATTCCAACTACCAGCTATAGACGTTCAAGCTTGAAATGCTGCTAAGCAAAGACGACTTGTGGCAAGTACTGAGTAGAGACAGGCCCACTAATGGACCCACGGAGGAATGGGACAAGAAGAACAGTCAAGCAAAAGCAATTATAAGTCTGCTAGTGGAAGACAACCAGCTCATCCACATAAGAAAACAGAATACAGCTAAAGGTATGTGGACTGCATTACAAAAAAGTGACTCAGAACAGTAAACTACGTGGATGGTGTATTGACTCAGGTGCAACAAGTCACATGACTAGTGATGAGACCTTCTTCACAGAACTTGATTTCAGTACAAAGGACAAAGTTTTACTAGCAACCAGGAAAAATATAACTGCAGTAGGTAACGGTCAAGAATTCTTGAACTGCATCACACTGTCAGGAGACAAGCAGAGTATCCTTGGGAAAAATGTACAGTATGTTCCAGACCTAGAAGGAAGCCTTCTATCAGTGAAAACCCTTGCTAATAACAGTCTGACAGTTCGATTCCGAGGTGATAAACGTATAATCCAAAACAATAAGCAAATCCTTGCAAAAGGAAAATTGGATGAACGGCTCTAAAGACTCATCACCGTAGACGAACAAGTCAAGACAGCTACACAACAAATGTATCCACCTATGGCACAGACGACTAGGGCACCAATACCCAGAAGCCATAAAGGATATTATAAAGAGAGGCTTATCAGAAGATATAACTGTACTGCCCTGCCAAATGCTCATGACATGCAAATGCTGTATGGAAGCAAAGGCCACACGTACCCCTCTTCCACAGGCCACCCAAAGAAAGACCACCCACTCCTTGGAGCACATACAGAGTGACGTGTGCGGACCAATGAAAACTCCCACATCAGATATCTACTGACTTTCATTGATGATTATTCCAGGTACACAACAACTTATCTGATGAAGCACAAGAACGAAAAACATCAGAAATCTTCAAGAGTTTGTAGCCATGTACAGCAACAAATTCCAAAAGGAAACCAGGAATTAACAACAACAACAGAGGGGAATACATCAGGAAGGAATGGGAATCATATCTGAAGAAATAGGGTATAGTACAAAAGGCAACTACACCATACACTCCTGAACAAAATGGTGTAGCAGAGAAATTGCACTCTTATAGAAATGGCCAGGTGCATGCTTTCAGACGCCAACTTACCTAAGAAATACTGGGGAGAAGCAGTCATGACTGCAACATAGCTACAGAACAGACCACCATCAAAAGCCATTGCAAGCACCCCATTTGAAATGTGGCATGGATTGAAGCCTAGCCTAAAGCCAGAGGCGGCTCTAGAGTTTGCGAGGCCTTAGGCAAAACCTAAACATGAGGCCCCACTCAGGCCTGTGGGGTCTTACCAGGGCTCTGTGGGGTTTAACCAGGCTGAATGGTCTCACCAGCACCAGGACTTTGTAGGGTCTCATCGGTGCTCTGTGGGGTCTCAACAGCCTGGTTAGACCCCTTCAGGGCCCTGGTGAGACCACACAAAGCCCTGGTTAAACCAGGGCTCTGAGGGTGCCTCACCAGGAAGCTTTGGCATATATTCCCAACGAGAAGCGATCGAAGTTGGAGAAGGTATTTTGATGGGCTATGGTGAACAATGTAAGGGATATAGAATCCTCCGCCCAAAGACTGACAAAGTGACAATAAGTTGCAGTTTTCAATGAGAACCCATCACCAGAAACAATGATCCGGGGAGTTGTGAAGTGAATTCACCCAGTGAAGGAAGCTGAGCAAAATGAAACTGCACAGGAGTCATAACAAGGGGTGGAACTCACAATAGGTAAGTCAAATTCCATGTTAAATTCAGCTAAACAACCTGAAATTAGAAGATCCACTCGAGCAACAAAACGAATACCACCCTGCAAGATGTCATATACTGCTAAGACACAGAGCACACTCGAACCAGCATCGTGAGAAGACATAGAAAAATTAGCAAAACGAGAAACCAATTAATGGAGGAAGGCAACAGCTATTATCGAGATGCAATATTGCTCATCAGAAGAAATAACTGTGGATGCACTCACCAACCGATTGCCAAAGGCTTGTCACAGTTTCCTTCAAGAGAAGTTACAAGTCATATAGCAACGCATATGCTTTTGAGAAGGGGTGTTGGAAATGCAATAGCCTACTGACTGTATTACTGACATTCAGAGATGTAATATTGTCTTTTGAGCTGTAGATGGCGCTGTAGTGCAATGTTAGTCTCTATGCTTATGTATATTTCTCAGTGATATACAGGAAGTTCTCTGTGTATACTGTAAAATACTGTATTCTCATGTCATGTCCTTATAAGCAAGTAAAACTTATTTCAGCATTCCTCAAGATCTCAGTGCTTCATCTAAACACATAACCAACAGACTCTACTGCGAGGAAATTAGTAAAGGCCATTAAATGTTGAAAGAAGCTGGTAGGGGATTCAACCAGCCAGGACCGGGCCTAGGGGTAGGCAGAAGTAGAGCAGCAGCACAGAGTATGTACCAAATTCATATACTATTATTCTGCATTGCTGTATAATGTATTGCTGGGATTTGTAGTCCTATATAGCTGATGGTATTCTGCGTTAGATTGTAAGCTCCTCTGTACAGAGACCTGATGTGACTGTCTCAGTGTTCCCTGTATAGCACTACAATATATGTCAGAGCTAAATAAATGCATAAAAATAATAGTGTGTGGCTGCAGAGGGACATTAGAGTGTAAGCTCTTTTTTTTG
>NW_017306312.1:2226944-2241348 GCF_000935625.1 Nanorana parkeri
GTTGTTACGTTTTTTTGTGGGGAGGCGCCGGGGGGGGGGGGGGGAGGGGGGGTTAGGTCTTAAGGGGTCTTAGGTCCATCACTGCTAAGACAGGAGTTTTTAGGTAAGGAGATGAAGTCAGCCATAACTAATCTTTTCATTCTTCATGATTTTGGCGTGGTGACACGTAACACAGGGCACCAGCATGGGTCCATGATAAACAGTGGTAATTATACATCCTGTACAATGCTGTAATCAGTCCAGCAGCTGCAGAAAAGTTTACATTTGCATGCATGACATATAAACAACCTGTAAGAAACAATTACACTATTCCAAAGTGAGTAAGGCTGATTTGTAGAAAAAATAATGTACGCCGCCAAGCAGTTTCCAAGAATGCAAATGCTCTTCTCATGGCAATGTTTAATACTATTTATTAAAATGTTTACAGCTGTGAATTATATTTTTACTTACACCAGGAGGCTGTTAATACAAGTATGTACGTATAACCTTTACTGCCAAACATCAGGCAAACAGCTAACAACACGCATGAAATGGATAGATGCGAATCGTCTTGCCTGTCACAAATTGATATGGCTGTTCACAGGGCTGGATTTCCCACAAGGCCAACCAAGGCCCGGCCATGGGGCAGCCAGGAGTAGAGGGGCAGCAGGGGTGTGGAATTCCTATGTCCTGACGCCCGGGACATGCAGTTCCGGGAGCTGAACAGGTAGTTGTTTTTTACATTTCGCCCTGCTTTAGCCCTGCAGTCGCAGCTTGTTTTGTACAAGTGATCTCGGCGATGTCTTATATGCAGCCTGCATACAGGGGGGAGCGTTTAGGAACCTGGCATTGGGGCAGCAGAGAGACTAAATCCGGCTCTGACTGTTCAGCTTGACTGTACCTCTTTACCTTGTCGGACGGTTGGCAGATATGTAGTTTTGCTGATTAGGAACATGCTGACAGGAGAAAAGAGCAGAGGAATGATCTCCACAGTCTGTGCCTTCACTGTCCAGTAACAGGCTGAGGGAAGGAGATGACCTAGATATATTGCTTTAAAGAACAAAAAATTATCTTAACCCTTGCAGTGGGGCTCACCTGTTCCTCGCAGCTGACTGGCTGCAAGACCGGTCCCCAAAGCCTTTCTCCCCCACTGCTCCAGCGGTCTGAGGTACCTGGAGTCATCTCGTTGTAAACAGTGTATAGGACATGAGGACACCGAGGGACATTGAATTGCTGGAGCAGAGGAGGACACAGGTTGCAGGGACCAGACTAGGCGGTTCAGGTAAGTATATCCTAGATTGTACAAGAACAGATCAAGGATAGTTGAATCACCAGAAATACCTTAATTTTGCCTTCACAGATAAGTCCGATGCATTTCATAAGTGTCAAGAAAATTTTGCAGTAATGAAAACTCTTAATTTTGTTTATCCCCAATCTGCAATCACCCTTCTTGGAAATGGTTGGATTGGGCAACAACTGACTATTATCTTTTAGTATATTTACTTCTATTATGATCTTTTAAAAGTTTAGTGCACTATTGTCTGGAAAATAACAGTATGGAACAATTAAAAATTGTTGAGCGTAAAATATAATTGTCTTGCCAAAATGTATTGCATACATACTTTTGTTTTAGGATCACCAAAGTTTTGCTAGAGCTGCCAAGCTCTTGTCATTGTTCAAAAGATACTCTGTGTGGGTGTGCGAGAGCACCGAGTTTCCTGCTATATATAGAGCGAGACCATAATTCATCAGCCACCTAATTATTTTCTGCTATTAGAACTGTAAATGTTACAAGATCTAAACTTCAGCTAAAAAAAATTATGGCCAAATGATAGTAAAAATTAAAAAAAAATGAAATTTGCTGCAATACTTGCAGTTCAAAGGGGAGGTTCTTTTCGCTACTAGATGTAGTCACCTTTCTGTGTTCAATGATGTCCAGGATCAACCAGCCCACTTCCTGTGAGTCCAGGTTGTCATGGACCCTCCCCCTGGTGTGGCGTCATCATACAGTCAGGAGGAACAACTGCCACCAGAGTAGAGTTTTTTTTATAATATAGAATTCCACTTTAAAAGTTCAAAGTTCCTTTGATTTGGAAGATAAGAGCATTTATTTATGGCATGTTACATGCAACTCAAACGTTAATCCTTACCTTTGTGAACATGCTGAGTTTAAAAATGTAAACTTGTTTAGAAGTTCTTCAATGTTTTGGTTATGTTGTGAACATTGTAAATCACTAAGATTGCATCTACAGTCTAGTACTGAGTATTACAGACTCCTAATAGGCAAGTAACAGGTTGTCCATAAAGCCCACTCTGCAGCTCCTGGGCGCTGAGAGGCCAATCGGCAGGTATGAACAATGTCACATGGATTTGTGAAGGATCTTGTAGGTTTGGCCTTTCAGAAAAAGTCTGAAGCTGGCCAAACTTTGCTTAGATTTTTGAAAGAACTTTTGTATAAAATGTATTTCATTTTTATTTATGTATTCATCTCAGTTATTTATATAGCGCTGACAATTTACGCAGTGCTTTACATAGTTGCACATTCACATCACTGACCCTATCTAACACACTGACCCTAATGCTAACACTGACATTGACCCTAATGCTAACACTGGCACTAACCTAGATCAATACCTGATCTAGCTATATTATTTTTGATCTGATATATAACTGATCAGGCTACAGTATGCTTTACATAGTTACACATTCACATCAGTCGCTGCCCTCACGGAGCTCACACTTGAAGGTCCCTATTTCGCATACAGGGCCAATTTAGAGAGGAGCCAATTAACCTACCAGCATATCTTTGCAGTGTGAGAGGAAACCGGAGTACCTGGAGGAAACCCACACAAGCACAGGGAGACGATCGACCGCAGTGATGAAAAAACTCAAAGGTGCAGGATGGAAAATGTTTACTTGAACGAGCAAAATTCTAACAGTGAAAGTGATTTTCGTTCGGGGAACTCCATTCATTCTAAAATGGACCGTTAAAATCAAACAAAATTTCGATCGACATTCGTCAAGTGTGTGATGGCATTATCAGCTGGTAAACAAAGATCTTTCATATGAACGTTCATTCAGAAATCTAATAGTGTATGACCAGCTTTCGTTTTAAGAAACACTTGCATAGGAACCTCAGGATGCTCTTTGGCAGCAGTTCAAGGCAGTGCAGGAGCACAGGCAGTGTAAATGGAGCCACATTATGCTGTCTACAATGCTATTTTGACATGCATGAACAAAGTACAGGCTTTTTTTAATGTATTCAGAAAAATCAAGCAAGTTTTAAACTTTTTATTGCTCCTACGGTCTAAGGTCCTCTGAGTCATCATGTCCAATACAATGTATTAGGCGAGAGGACGCCGAGGGACATTATATTGCCAGAGCGGAGGCGGAATGAGGCTGTGGGAACCAGTCTACCACCCATACAGTTTTGCTGCCTTTCCCTCTTCGTCACCCTCAGGACTTGTGTGACTTACTAATGTGTTTACCTTTTCATGTTCCCAGAAAACTTCAAGTTGTTGGGCACAGATTAATCATTTATCAGGTACAGCATAAAAATAATATTTAGTTTTAGAATGGTGGCTTACTTATTCCAGCCATCCAAATATATCGGTCTGCTCTTTTAAATCAGAACCTATTGCCAATTATCTCCTCGGGGATCTTCTGGTCATACTAGCTATAACATGTGACATTAGAACAATATTTCCTGGCTCTAGGACAGCAGAATCTTTTTTCTCACCAATCCACCCTTCATTTTTTGTCCTGCGACTTGAGGAGTAATGAGAAATCTCTGCAATGGGGACACACATAGCAATAAAAAGCCAACATTGTTTCAAACCCTTTGCATGCTATCCCCATTAACCCCTTATTAATGGAAGGTAAAACAAACCGCAACACTTGAACCAAGTTTTGAATTCAAAACAATTTTAAGGTAAAACGGCCAGAGAAAATACACATGATGTAAAATTAGGTCTTCAGAACGGTGGTTCCAATGGCACAAAAGAGTACTATAGTGACATTTAGGCCTCATTCACACCAGACACAGTGCGTTCAAGCCCGATTTTGTCTGGAATGCACTGCATCTCATTGCGGCCATCTCACTATGTTGTGGGGAAGGAGGGGCGTGCCCATTGAAGTGAATGGCACTGTAGCCACACCCTCTGGCCGCAATGCGATCAGCTGCACGAGAATGCAAGGCACACAATGCCTGTGGTCCCACCCGAACAAAATAGTGCTTGCAGCATTTTGTTCTGACTGGAACAGACAGTAGGCATTGTGTGCTTTGCATTCCCGTGCGGCCGATCGCATTGTGGCCGGAGGGCGTGGCTACAATGCCATTCACTTCAATGGGCACGCCCCCTCCTGCCCCACAACATAGTGAGCCGGCTGCAATGCGATGCAGTGCGTTCCGGCCAAAATCGAGCCGGAACGCACTGTGCCTGGTGTGAACGAGGCTTTATGAAAAATGACATTAACTATCAGAAACAGCAGGGTCTCTTTTGTGATATAAAAAATTATGCAATAAAGTCATCTTGTATAAAAGTGAAAAGCTATAAACAGACAAAGAAATAGAAACAAGAAGAAGTCCAGAAAAGAAAAAGAAAGCGAAAAGTAACAGGAAAAGTGTCAGAAGAGAATGAAAAAAAGAAGATAGAAATAGTAAAGAGATCGGGAAGAAAAGGGGAAGGAATAGGCCAGGAGGGGGAGGGGTAAATCCAGGGGTTGGGAACAACATTCTTCAGCCCCTGGCCAGACAGAGCTCATTACGTAAAGCAAGCCTTACATCTGTAGAGTCCAATTCCATACCGACCAAATGTTGTGAAAGGATGCCATTGTAGCTACATCACACACCATAATCTCATCCATTCATATGAGAGCATTGAAGGCTTCCAGCCATTCTGCCAAAGAACAGACTGAACCAAGTGTTTCAACTTTGGCATGTGTTAGGAAAACTGTACATATCGTTGCAACTACTCAGTGGCGTAACCAGAGTTATGGGCGCCCGGGGCAGAACATTTTTTTCGCCCCCCTTCCCCCATATTATATGAACATACACTAGAACTGTACCCCCCACCCCCACACATATTTATCAGCTAAGGAACTACAAGTCACTATCATTGCAATGAGACTAACCAGCACCTGAGATGTAACTGGAAATGTAGCGGCACCTGGAGCTGCATGTGGTAAGTTCAGGGGTATTATACCTTGTTTTTTTAAGGATAAATTTGGCCTTCATTTGGTGGTTAATGTGAATGATATCTCCTGATTTGTTCTTTATTATCAAAGGAAACCTGGCCTCAAGTAGTCAAAAATGAAGTTTTAAAAACTTTAGCAGTCCATTATACACCCCCACCCCCCACCCCGCCCCAAAAAAGCAAAATGTGTTGTTTGTACCCATAGTAGTTTTTTTTTACCCTACTTAAAACACACAGACACTAACACCGATATATGACACTGACTGACCCTAATGCTGACACTGACCCTAATGCTAACACTGACCCTAATGCTAACACTGACACTGACCCTAATGCCGAAACTGACCCTAATGCTAACACTGACACTGACCCTAATGCCGACACTGACCCTAATGCTAACACAACACTGACCCTAATGCCAGCACTGACACTGACCCTAATGCCAACACTGACCCTAATGCCAACACTGACCCTAATGCCAACACTGACACTGACCCTAATGCGAACACTGACCCTAATGCTAACACGACACTGACCCTAATGCCAACACTGACACTGACCCTAATGCTAACACTGACACTGACCCTAATGCTAAAACTGACACTGACCCTAATGCTAACACGACACTGACCCTAATGCCAACACTGACACTGACCCTAATGCTAACACTGACCCTAATGCCAACACTAACACTGACCCTAATGCTAACACTGACCCTAACGCTAGCACTGACCCTAATGCTAACACTGACCCTAATGCTAACACTGACACTAATGCTAACACACACTGACCCTAATGCTGACACTGACCCTAATGCTAACACAGACCCTAATGCTAACACTGACATTGACCCTAATGCTAACACTGACCCTAATGCTAACACTGACCCTAATGCTAACGCACACTGACCCTAATGCTAACACTGACACTGACCCTAATCCTAACACTGGCACTAACCTAGATCAAGACCTGATCTAGCTACAGTATTTTCATCTTTATTTTTCATTACACTGTTTTTTATTATCTTTACTGCATACTTCTCCTCTAGCGAGGTGAAAAAGATACAATACACACTGCCTGGCCAAAAAGAGTATGTTGATTGGAGTAACATTCACCATATTTATTCCCAGAGAATTTTTGTACAAGTCATTCTGATATGAGAAAGCTAGTCGGATGACCAGTGAAACGTCTTCAAGAAAAATACAGCAAGTCCAGTTGCCTTGATTTATGTTTTACATGTATTTTTAAGTTGGAGACTTCAAGGGAAGACTGCATATTTGGTTTATATTAACCTGGCCATTCACAGGTGTATCCTATATCACTATATTGGTAAGTCTGCTGTCCTAGAGCTAGGTAATATTGTTCTATTGTCACATGTTGCTAGTTTGACCAGGAGATTACCACACACACATACAACCATATACATCTTTCTATGGTATTTTTCATCATCATCATCATCATCATCATCATCATCAATTTGACCCCGATTCTCTTAGTGAGGTTTGCAAGTTCAGCAAGCCAACCAATACTTTTCTTCACTTCTTCCTGCAGGGTATTTATTCAACTGAAATATACAGTATAATCCTGCCCAGGACTCCCAAAATGTGTGTCTGTGGAACAATCCAAGGAGACAGCGTTAAAGCTTGGAATAGTTCAACTGACTCCTTAGGAACATTGCAATGATTCCCTAGACAAACTGAAACCCACAAGATAACTGATGGAGCATAGTGAAGCATCTAGAGTTTCATAAAAGGCCTAGTGCTGAAAATTCTACAACAGTTATTTTATCATATAATATTCAGGCAGTCCCCGGGTTACGGACTTCCGACTTACGGACAATCCATACTTACGAATGGGGTCCACAGTTCTCCTAAATGTACCGGCAGCCGCCGGTACATTTAGGAGAACTGTGGCTGCAGCGGCCTGTGTCCTTTCAAATCCCCGCTGCTCTCCGCGCCTGTGTTGGTGGAGGCAGCGGAGACGCAGACCGCTGCATAACGCCGATGCCCCACGTACCTCCGCTGATGTGCCGGCTTCCTCTTCAGCCGTTCCGTCGGCTTCCCCGGTCCGGACGATCCTCCGGTCTCCTGGTCCGGCTGCGGCTCCTCTACCCCGCCCCCCTGCCTACTCTTCATTCCAGGCTGGGAGCTATACCCAGCCTGCTATTGGATATTGTAAAATGCAATAGCCAATAGCAAGCTGGCTATTGCACCCGCCCACTGTCTGCTAATCTTCTATGTAACCCGGGGACTGCCTGTATGTATATGTATATGTATCATATAATCACATTGTATAAGTATTGACAATATTGGAATGTTCCATTTTTAAATGTGTTGATTTTGCAATATTCAGGTTAAATTATGACACTAATTCAACAAACAAACTGTGGCATGTTTTAACAAGTAATAGCGTACAGTGTGTTGGACAAAGGTTACATAGCTGCACATCCTAGACAAAGTAAGCAACACATTCCTACGCAAGTCATTTAATTTCTTGTTTTACTGTATATGCACAGTGGTGGGTGTGTGGAACTTAGAAGAACAGAAAGCTACCAAGAAATGCAGTGTATATAATCTGCAGTAGCACATCTTACAACAGAATAATAAACATGCTGGATGTAAACCATCCAAGCTTATTAAATGAGCCATACAGCAGTATGTGAAGTCCCGTGAAACATAGCAACTAATCAGAATTAATCTTTCTCTAGTTGACTACAGTTTACAGACTAGAGTGAATTTTGAACACAAATTAAAGCTGAACCCCAGATATAAATATTTATATTATACTCACATTGACCCAATGTAATTATATATATATATGTGATACCTGGAAGGGCCATGGTGATCCTGTAAAATGCTGTAGTAGCCACAGTTGCTACAGTGCTCTACATGGATCTTCCAGGTCCTGTACTGATGCTGTGCTGAGCAACTTCCCACCAGCTCTTAAAACACAGTAGGTAATTTGCCGCTGACATCGCTGACATCACTGCACCGCCCAGAGAATGTCTAGCATCCATTAATAAAAGTACTATGTGTTCGCTGAATGACTGCTGTGCCGAGCAAGCAACCTGCTAAGCAGAGAGCCGGGTAAGCAACCTGCTAAGCCGAGAGGAAGTCACTCAGCACAGCTGTGGCTACAACAGGGTTTCACAGGATCCGTGTGGTCCTTCCAGGTACAAAATGTCCAATTAGCAAACACTTAGCATTCATTTATAAGAAAATACTAGGTGTTTGCCGAATGGCAGTTGTGCCGAGCGAGTGACTTGTGTTTTAACATCAGAGGGGAAGTTGCTCAAAGCACCTGCCCTTACTACAGTGTTTTGCAGGCTCTACAGTATGTGGCCTTTCCAGGTAAAAAAAACATATACACTTACATTGGGCTAAACTGGACTTAAGAGTTAAGGGTTACATTTTCATATTTTACAATTTTTCTCCTGCAACCTGGGACACTTAGGCCAGCTTCAAACCTACATTATGTGCGTGTATAGCCATGCACATTTCTGAATGTTATAAAGTGCTTGCATGTAGGACACACATATTGTGCATGTGTTTGTGGGTTGTTCACGTTAATTTCTAATAGGCCCCCCACATCGTCTAAAATCACACCTGGCACTCAATACACCACAATTAATACATGTGAAAAAACATGCACAGATTTGCAATGCATTGGCAAAAAAAGGTTCAGGCATGCTTTTTAGTGTATTGTGGCTTGTCGAAGACCCATAGAAGGGTGCAGGTACTATAACACACGTTGATGCATTAAACAATGCATGCAATAATATGTTCATAGGTGTATATGGGACCTAAATTGATTAAGCTGAACAGCAGAAGGCAAATATAAGCAAATTAGATCTAATGCAGGAACACAGGTCTCCCTCATAAGCGCATCACATATTATAATAATTACCATTATTTTCTGTCCAACATCAGCCAAGAAATAGTTACTGATATAAAACTGGCTAGCTCAATCTGACTATATAAGTTACAGAAAAAAAGTTGTATTTATCAATTCCTTGTCACCGTCAATAACAAGATTTGTTTCATTTTATGGATAAAATAAATAATGGATGTCATGGAAACTATTACATACACTATACAGTATAATCATATACTAAATATATACAGATTTGTTTGCGTATGAGTGAGTATGAAATGCTGTTTTGTTTACACTGCAACCAAAAAATATTTACAATCAAGAATTTAATAGAAAGAGGGAAGCAGTATTTATGGACAAGCACGAATTGGATACAGTTGTAATCAAAATTAGTCGACCCCGATTGCAAATCAGGTTTATTGGCAACATTTACAAACTTTAAGTAGTTTTCAATGAACAAATCAAAGAAAAGCCATTGATAAAGGCTAAACAATGCAACCTCACAAGAGCACAAATCTGAGACTTCTGAGAAGGCAGCTTGAGAAAAACCCTCAAGTGACTGCAAGAGACCTGCAGCAAGACTTGGTGGCAACAGGCACTGAGGTTTCAGTTTGTGCAGTAAGGTGCGTACTAATCGCAGAAGGTTTCCATGCCAGAACTCTAAGACATACACCACTACTAACCCAAAAGTACAAAAAAAGTCAGATCCAATATGCTAAAAATCATATAAATAAGCCACATAAGTTTTGGAATTCTGTTCTGTGGAGAGATGACACAAAACTGAATTTTTTTGGCCCTATGGAACAGCGGTATGTCTGAAAGAAGAATGAAGCATACGCTGAAAAGAACACAGTTAAGCATGGTGGTGGCTTGGTAATGCTCTGGGGCTGCTTTGCATCCTCTGGCACTGGAAATCTGCAGCGTGTGGAAGGCAAGATGGATTCATTGAAGTATCAGGAAGTCATAGGAGAAAATGTCATGCCGTCTGTGAGGAAGCCCAAGCTTGGGCGTCATTAAACCTTCCAACAGGACAATAATCCCAAGCATGCCTCAAATCCCACCAAGGCTTGGTTGCAGAAGAAGTCCTGGAAGAATCTCTAGTGGCCATTACAGTCACCTGACTTGAACCCCACAGAAATTTGAAGAAGGCGGTTGCAGCACGCAAACCCAAGAATATTAGTGAACTGGAGGCCATTGCTCATGCAGAATCGGCTAAGGTTTTTCAGGAACACTACCAAAAGCTGGTGTCTGCCTATGCCTCTCGTTTGCAGCAGGTCATAATAGCAAAAGGGTGCTCTACTAAGTACTAAAGATGTTTGCCATGATGGGGTTGAATAATTTTGAGACTGCAGAAGTCATTAAAATTAGCATTTTCTGTTGAATTCGGGGAAACCACTTGAAACATTTGTTGTGTTGACCTATTCAATTGCTTCTGTTTGATTTGTTTATTGCAAACCAGTGTCAATTTTGACAGCAAATTTTCGATTTAGTTTTAGTCATAGTCTTTTGACTAAAATGCCATTTAGTTTTGGTCATATTTTAGTCATCTGAATTGTTAGTTTTAGTTTAGTTTAAGTTGACTAAATATCATAAGATTTAGTCAAGTAAATCTATTTAGTCGACTAAAATCTAGTGGGTTTAGTTAAAGAGTAATTTAAGAATTCCTCTAGAATTTCCAATCTCATTATGTACTCCTTGGAGTAAACATCTGTTAACCTGTTATTACGTATGGTATTAAGGTTTGCACATACAATACAGACACAGATTTAATTGTTGTGATATTTAAAATATCTTTATTTATCTTAAAATTAGAATAAACCAAGTCTTATAAAGAAACAATAATATAGAGTATTTTCAACAAAGGGTCAGTAATTAGATATGAATTGATTATAACAAATTGCATAGGACATTCTTCATTCTTTGAAGCAGAAGTGCAACTCTAAAATATTAAAATGAAAAACTATATTGGCTGTAATGCCATTGCACATTTTACCTATTAGTCGACCATTCAGGATGGAACCAGAACTGAAAGTCCAAAGAGATTAGTTCTGATTGGATCTCTTCCTAAATCGTCTCTCCGTAAAATTTAAGTCTAGTTTTAGTTAGTTGACTAAAATGTCAATATATTTTCGTTACAGTCATTATAACTTAGTTTGTTTTTAGTTTTAGTCACTATTTGCAATGGGGGTTGAATAATTTTGATTAGAACTGTACATATAAAGCAAAACTAAGGGCACAGAGTGTTTTTCTTCTAAAACTCAAATGGACTCATTGCTACTTTTTATCTAAATGGATTCTGTTCTAAGAGCGGGCTACATGTGATGAAAAACCTTGAGTCTGCGCTATACTTTTGACTCTGTGCTGCCTTTCATGACTTTAGCGGGTTCTTAAAGAACTCCAGGAAAACACTTGTATTAACCCTTGGAGTGGGGCTACCCCAGCACTGCAAGGGTTAACTGCTTGTTTTTGTCTAGGTGCTAAAAAAAAAGTTATACTCACCTGACCATCTGAGTCGGCTCCCTGCTTCTGTGATCACTGAAGTGTGTGTCCTCCTCCGCTGCACTGATGGACTGCTTCTCGGCATCCTCATGTCTGTGCATAGTCTGCACAGTGTATAGAGGGTGATGACACCAGGATCCTTAGACCGCTACAGCAGAGGGGGAGAGATGTTCTAGACACCAGTCTGAAAACAAGCCTCCTCAGATAGTTACTGTGCATATGAGAAGTACAGAGATTGGCATACTCATGACTACAATTGTCCATGAGGTGGGAGGTAATGTAAGCTTTCATTTGGCCCCAGCATGTAAAGAATATACATTCATGGATGCGTGGTTGCTGTAACCTGGATACTCAGTTACAGATGCTTCCCTCATCCATGGTGTAATGTTCTATTGGGAGTTTCACTGACTGGAGGTCAGGAATCTTTTAGGAAGTTGCTGTCTACATCCTGCTTTACTGTCTGTGACACCCCCAACCCTTTTTCTGCAGCCTTGGTTCCTAACCATCTCTGCTAGCTTGCTGTTCTAGTGTTAGTATAAGGGGTTGATTTACTAACCTTATAAACACGCCACGAACAAGTATACACCTCTGTAGTGTGTTCCCTCCCAGCATGATCTATTGGTGGAATCTAGACACTTTTGTAGTGTGTACACACCCAGCAGGTGTGTTGTGCAAAGCCCTGCATGAATTCCAAGGTGATGTTGTGTAAATTAGCTCTATGTTGTGTTGCTTGCGTTGATGAATGCAGGAATGTAAATGCATAAGCTAACCATTTTTGTCTAAACTGTGAAGCGGCATTATATATGCATCATGTGCATGATTTTTCCATATATGGCATTAGTGGAAATATGCTTTTAGAGACTTTTTGGTTGATAAATACATTTTGCTGTGTGAAAATCACACGCACCTGGTGCGTGCGTGTGTTTAGGTTAGTAAATCACCCCCTAAGTGTCATATCTAAGCTCTTGGCTATATTGGTCAGTCATGACTTTAAAGGATCATCAGATTCCTGATTCTGGTTGCCTTTTCTTGTCGGATCACCTGGTTACAATCCACTGGCTTGCAGTTGACTGCTCTCTTATCTACTCCTTGGCATTGCTCTCTCACATAAAGCTCAACCCTCTGCTTGCTCCAGACCATCTTTTTTGTTATGTCCTTGCACACTTATCCACTCTGGTACAGATCCTAAACTGTTCACACAATCTACAGTCAGCTCTAACAGAACATTCTTTTCACACATGCTTTTCAGATGATTGAATAAGTACATGCGGCACCTGAGTACAGAACAGGCATATAAAACTGCCAGTTCTGTAATAGTGGCCAATTATTCTGAACAAGTGGCTGACTCTCACAGATGTACAAGTTTTAAGAATTGTTTGTGATGTGTAATGTAGGGGTGGGCTTTTGAGTAATAATCTTGACTTGTGAGTATGGAAGGTATGGGTGTGGCCATTTAGACCAGCATTTCTCAACCTTTTTTCAGTCACAGCGCGTTTTAAAAGTATGCAAAGTCTCGAGGCACCCCAGTTTAAAATGTAAAAACTGTCAATATAAAAAATGAAGTGGTCCCTACAAAGTCCATACTGAACCCTTATCTGAGATAGGGGGTCTGGTAGGGTTTTTAAGAAGGGAATCCAGTCTAAACTGTAAAAACCATAAATGTAAAAAATGAAGTGGTACCTCCAAAGTCCATACTGAACCCTTATCTGAGATAGGGATGTGGTAGGATTATTAAGGGGGTACCATGACAAAACACAAAAAAGTGGGATTCCATCCTTTACATCAGACTTCCTCTTCTGATTAGGATCCTCTATCACAGCAGAGCCTCCCCTTGCACATCAGAGTCTCTTTACATCAGAAGTCCCCCTCTCACATTAGGAGGCCCATTTTACATCAGAAGCCCCCCTTCACATCAGGGTCCACCTTTTTCTCATCAGGAGCTCTCTTCACATCGGAGGCATGACACTGTGTTAACTTTTTGAGGCACCCCTGAGGAAGCCGGAGGTCAGCCCAGGGTGCCATGACACCCTGGTTAAGGAAGACTGATTTAGACAACCTGTAAATTTCTCATTTAATTTTGGCAAGAGATGTTTCCATCTATGGCCAGCATTAGAATGTGAAATAAAAACTGTCCGCACTAGCCAAAGCCAACAATTAGATTGAAACGTACCCTGTAAAATGAGTTAATGAATAGAGAATATACAGGTATAAAAACAAGAATAAGATGATTATATGTTTAAACTAATGACAACAGAAACCCAACCAGGTCTCAGCTTACTGTATTTACATTTGATCTTAATTGCTTTGAGTTATTGCACATTGCTTTGCCATTGCTCTTACACTAGCACACATTGTAGTCCTGATGCTGCAATAGCTTCTTAGGCTGATAAATGAATGTTGCATTCTGCCCATACTACATCATCAGCCTTCACTGCCGTACAGTAAACACATTAAAACTCTACAGTTCATACACTGTATTGTAGAAAACTTTAATTTCCTTAGATTTGTAGCACTTTGCATTAGCTTTGTTTTACCATGGCAACCTGTATTGTAGTGCGTACATATATTAGCAGCCATCCAATAATATGGCAACCTTTCAACAATGAGAAAATGTCACATAAACACAATCTTGTAATGTTCAGTAATACATGTAGGATTTATTATCTCTATATAGTTCTGAATAACAACGCTTTGTTTTCGTATGATGGGAGTATTTCAATCACTATTTTTATCATCTGTGGGTGTTGCCTTACACCAGGTTCCTGCTTTTGAATTTAAAAGCGGTGGACTATTTATGTCATAAAATGCAGCATTCCATAATTTCCTGACATACGCACTGCGTATTCAGAATTTCATAT
>NW_017306312.1:2241576-2246629 GCF_000935625.1 Nanorana parkeri
CTCATTTTGTCTCTCATAGTTGAGGTCTACCTATGATGCCAATTACAGGCCTCTCTCATCTTTTTAAGTGGGAGAACTTGCACAATTGGTGGCTGACTAAATACTTTTTTGCCCCACTGTATATAGATCTCTCTCTCTCTCTCTCTCTCTCTCTCTATATATATATATATTGTATATACATATAGTACAGTATATATACAAAAATCAGCAATAACATTATGACCACTAACAGGTGAAGTGAATAACATTGATTATCTCGTTACAATGTCACCTGGAAGTGGGTGGGATATATTGGGCGGCAAATTGTGATGTCTAGACAATTGAGTCAGAGCAACTCCAAAACTGCAGCTCTTGAGGGATGTACCTGGTCTGCAGTGGTCAGGACCTACAAAAAGAGTTCAATGGAAGGAAAACCGGTGAACTGGTGACAGAGTCATGGGCGGCCAAGGCTCATTGATGCTCGTAGGAAGGAAAGTCTGGCCCATGTAGTCCAATACAATAGAAGAGCTACTGAAGCTCAAATTGCTGAAAAAGTTAATGTTGGTTCCAATAGAAAGGTGTCTGAACCACAATGCATCACAGTTTGTTGCATATTGGGCCGCAGACTGGTCAAGTTGCCCATGCTGACCCCTGCCTACTGGCAAAAGTGCCTACAGTGGGCACATGAGCATCAGAAATGGACCATGGAGCAGACGCTGTGTGGAAGCTGATGCCTCCTGGGATATGTGATGTGGATATCCTAGGAGGCTGCAGGAGAAGATTACATATCATTCTCGCCTAGGCGAGAATAGAGGCATGGGGCGAGGTAGGTCTAAATGAAATAAGTTCCTAATTTTTCATGCATTGTTGAGTCGCTTAGCCTTGTCTCCACGTCGGAGGTATGGCTTTTTGGCCACAAGGCTGCAGAAATATGTCAGCAGGTGCTCTGGACTGATGAGTCAAAATTTTTAATATTTGGCTGTAGCTGGAGGCGGCTTGTTTGCCGAAGGGCTGGAGAGCGGTACAATAATGAGTGTCTGCAGCAACAGTGAACCATGGTGGAGGTTCCTTGCACGTCTGGGGCTGCATTTCTGCCAATGGAGTTGGAGATTTGGTCAGGATCAATGGTGTCCTCATTGCTGAGAAATACAAGCAGATACTTATCCATCATGCCATGCCATCAGGGAGGAGTGTGATTGGCCCCAAATTTATTCTGCAGCAGGATAACAACCCCAAACATACAGCCAATGTCATTTTTTCTAACTGCAACGGACCGGAAAGCAGGCACTGATGTGCCACGCATTCCGGTGAGGGCGATCTCATTGCGGCCAGAGGGCGTGGCTGCAGTGCCATTGACTTCAATGCATCGCCACGCCCCACTCCCACCACAAAACAAAGTGAGCCGTCTGGAATCCGATCCAGTGCGTTCTAGCCCCAGTTGGGCCGGAACACACTGTGACTGGTGTGAACTAGCCCTGAGTGTACTTTCACATTACTCACTCCCACATCACTAGTATGTTGTGACCTGTAGATATCATATCCTGGAGACCTGAAAATTATTAAACTGGACTCATCTTTGCATTTTTACATGATGCATTTTCCATCTAGAGCAATGGAAACAAATCCAAATGCATGCGTCCTGACCCATTGGTGTGCGTTATGATGCATGTTAACATCCAATACAAACTGCAGTGCAATACTCGTTGAAAATGCGCAACAACAAACATTAATGTGTTTTAATGTGCTTCCGTTGATTTCGATTGAATACGCATCATGGGAAAAAATTAATAGGTGTAATTCTAAGGCTACGTTTACACTTTCGCGTCTGCTCTTTTCTGCGTTTTTGATGCAGGCTATTCATGTGTTTTTTTGTGCCCTGCCAGTGTAGTCTGTGGGGCCCAAAACGCTTGTTAATGAGCCAAAAAAAAAGCACCTGCCCTATTTTTCCTAGAAGCACAGGTGCAAATGGACCCCGTAGAAACTATACTGAGCCTGATGAAGGGACCCTATGTGGCTCCAAAACGTCACCATGTTTATGACATCATGCATCATTAAAGGTTGTTTGTTTGGGCATACATTTCGGTGTGCTGGTGGGATCTTGTTCGTAGATGTCCTATTCATCTGAGACACACGGCAGTGGTATGCACTGGTGTGAATGGGCCACATAGACAATATACTGAGCCAGATGAAGGGACCCTGCGTGGCCCCTAAATATCACCTTCTTTATGACATCATGCACAAATAAAGGACGTTTGTTTGGACATACATTTCGGTTTGCTGGTGGGATCTTCTTTTTAGATGTTCTATTCTTCCGTGATGCACAGCAGTGGGACGCACAGGTGGGAATGGGCCCCTAAGAAAATAATGGTGATCCTTTTGTCGCATGTTGGCCGATGTGCAACAAGGAGCGGCAAAAGGATGACAATTATGGTAACTGAGACTAATACATTCCTCTGGGGTAGTGTTGAGAAACGCTGGAAAGGATCATAAACAGCTTTGCAAAATATTGTCACAAGTGTAACAAATATGAGTATTGACAGTAACAATGAAATCACGATGTAATTCATGTATCATAAAAACATATCCTATGCATCGAGGGACCCTGACACCCCTGAACTCCAGCCTGGGTCACATCACACGTTGTCATCCCCACAAGTTCACAAAGCCGCATGGAACTCAGGGCTCACAAGAAAAAAAAAGTTATCGTGCACGCGCCTGGGCCTTCCCTAGGGAGCGTGCAGGGAGCGCGCCCTGGGAAGATCTACGCTTGCCCTCGCGATCCCTCTCCTTCTAGCTACTCAGCGCGGGCACGCCTCAGCTCCGGAGCGGGAACGCGCCCCTCCGAGGGCCCTCGATTGGCTGGCATCGGCGTGTGCGCGCCGGGCTCGCGCTTCGCAGTTATTTGGGAAGAGCGAGGAGGAAGAAGGAGACGGAGCCCCGGGGAAGAGGAGGAGGGAAAAGTGATGGCGGCTCGGTGAAGGATAGCATAAGGACCACTCTTTGGCACCGAATACCCTCTCTCCCCCCTGGGCACCAGTTGGATTGTTCCCAAGTCTGCGTGTCTCGTGCGGGACGGATCCAACGAGCGCACCTCGGAAGGGGGGGAAGACGGAGGAGAGTTCAGGTAGTTTGAGAAGTTTCCCGCGAGGTGTGCGGGCACTGTGTGAGGCTGGGACGAGCCTGGAGTGGCGGATTTTTTTGTGTCCTGAGGCCCCGGGGGGGGAACCTGGGGGGGTTGTTCCCACTTTCAGCCCCCGGTCACCTCACTTTGTGTCTTCTTCCCGAGTTGCCCTGCAGAGCCATTGTGTGTGCTCGTTCATTGTGAGCTAACCCAGCTGGGCTCCTGTCCAGGAAGACTCTTTGTAGTGCTGAATGGAGGGCTCGGTGCCTTGCATAGTCCCCACAAGTTCAAGAACAAACTGTCTTCCCCGGAGAACACTTCATATTGTGTCACCTGACTAAACTTACAGCTTGGCAGCCATGGCCCACTGTCACGCTGGCCATTTTGTAGCAGCCATCCTTCTTTTTTAAGTCCACCTTTTGGAAAAAAATAATAAATGCAATCATGCACAATTATATCAGAAAAGCATGCATTTCATTTTTTTTCCGTATTCACGCCTGCAGTGCATTGCAACTGCCATCAGTGTGTCGTGGAAGCAATGCACAGGCTACCAGCCCCAAGTCCATGTGGAGGTCCCGGCCAATTGTTATGGGCCCGGAGGAAGTAATCTGTGGACTGCAAGTGACATCACCGCACTTGTGCTCCATTGAAATCTCTCCGCTGTGGTGGCAGATGGGACCTGTAGTATGTCCAGTCATAGATCCCTGTGTCGGTGTCAGCTGCCCTGAGTTCAGACCAGGGAGGAGAACTCCACGGTTCAGGTAAGTGGTAGGGTTGGGATATATGGAAGAAACATGGAGTGAGCCTTTAAGTGATCTGTCTCTAGAGTTATTTTCTATGGAGTTGGTAGCGTGCTAATTGTGCAGTGACTTGTAGCGAAGCTGTTTAGCAATTTTTGTACATCAGTCGCTCGGCATTCACCTCTACGGCTTGGCTACAAATCGCTGATGGCGGGTGAGTTGTAGCAGCAAACACTAATGTAATGATGTAGCAGAAGTCTGACCTGTAACTGGAAAGAGTCACATCTAGGCAACAAGTTGCCTGTGGCTATAGGGAATGACGTTGCTGGCTACAAATTGCTGGCGTTGGCCATGATTAATCGCTGCTACTAAATGGCCAGCGTGACATGGCCCTTAACATGGATCTGACCAGCCCTGGAGGATGGGCCTTGCTGGGACATTTAGTTATTAGTCTACTTGTCCTGATAAGCCTGCACTCGCTTTCTTTAGGCTGGGTTCACACCTAGGCGTATCGAATATGCGCGTTTGCCGCACGTTTTGACCGCGATTCACGGTTAAAAAACGCGTGTTTTCGATGGCTATACGGCTGTATCCTAATGGATACGTGCGGCAAATACGCCCCAAAGAAGCTCCTGTACTTCTTTGGGCGTAGGGCGTTTTGCTGCGCGTTCCTACGCGCTGTAAAACGCCCATGTGGGAACCATGCCCATAGGCAATCATTGGTTTTCACATGTTGAGCGTTTTATAGCGCGTAGGAACGCGCTGTAAAACGCCTAGGTGTGAACCAGGCCTAAAGGTACATCGGCACCCTCTGTTCTGTCTCTGCAGGGGATCCATAGACTGGTCACCTGCTGATTGGAATGGGCACGTGTCACCCGTGTCCCTTCTGGTTTTTTTTTTTAACCTCTATCTTATGATGGAGAGAAAATGGACCCATGTCATCCCTACGGGAAGCGAGATGTAAGTGGACATGCGTCTGCTTATATCCAGCCAAGTCAGTAAAAGGACCTGGATGTAAATGTATGCGTTCAGTCCAATGATCCTGAACGTACTTGTGTGTAAACGGACGCACTTTCGCTTACATTTGGCTGCCCATATGGGCACCTTGCAGTCTGTTTTTAATCTGTCTACTGACGGGTCACAAAGGCATTGACACAACACCCCTGTGAAGGGGCCTTAAACAAAGTGACATTTTTTTTGTCTGGAAGCATCC
>NW_017306312.1:2246642-2247818 GCF_000935625.1 Nanorana parkeri
ATCTGTCAGTCACTTTGGCAGCAAAACAGGTTAGTAGTGGAAAACTGTCACTTCACTGTCACTTAAATGTCACTTGAAGAACAGGTTGGCAAGGTGTTCTGCAGCAGGACACTTGAGCTTACAATGCACCAACGTTTTCTGTGAGCTAATTGTCGTTTTCTCACTATGAAATATCATTTTTTTTTACAGGGTTATTGACAAAAGGGTGAAGAGTTTGGAGAAGGCAGGAGAAGTGAACAATCTAGGACAACATAGCTGAACAAGAAAGTGAGCCGCATTGGAGAATTTTACAAGATCAGCTACTTTGGTCGAGTTTGTTCACTTCTTCTGTCTTCTCCAAACTCTTCACCCTTTAGTGACTAACCCTGTTAGTGTTTGTTGCCTTTAAAATGACACTAAACTCAGGAGTTGAATCTTAAAAATACGTTCAGGTACATTAACAAAAATGTATCTTATTTGTGTATCACTCGGCTGTAGATCCTGGTGCTGACACTGCCCTTCCTTCTGGAGGGGGGCTACTTTTGTTCCTCATGGTCCCTGTGTGTGTTGTAAAGTAGTCACCACTCCAAGCTCCCTCCTGTGATGGACTACAATCTCATGTTGAGTTTACTAATTTGGATTGAGATTGTAGTCCATCATGGCAGTGAGCTTGGAGTAGTGACTACTTTACAACACAGACAGGGACCATGGGGAGCAAAAGTAGTCACCCTCCAGAAGAAAGGATGGTGTCAGCAGCAATTCAGAGATGATTTGAACATCTACAGCAGAGTAATACACAAATAAGATACATTTTTGTTAAGTTAGGGAACTTGAATGCATTTTAAAGATTTAACTCCTAAGTTTAATGTCACGTTTTTAAAAGTGTATTCAATGCCCACATTTTTTGTTTTGTTGTAGATAGAAGGGTAAGGAAGTAGACGCTTTGTCAGGTTTCTTTTGCTGTCTTCACCCTATATTTGTCCTGGTGGACATTTTCACTGGGAGTGAAAGTGAGGGAAAAGTTTGAGTTGTCACCAGAGCAGGAGTATAAGGGGAAATCCTCCATTGAGAACACTTGTTCAAATGACAACGAACTAAGTGGGGTTTTCCTTCACTCTGGAGAGGTTTTCTGCTGTTTCTGTAGGTCAGAAGTGAAGGGAAGCCTCTCCCATTAGGTTTTTGTTATCCATGTCCTAA
>NW_017306312.1:2248991-2253553 GCF_000935625.1 Nanorana parkeri
GGTGTGGGGTGTTCCAGATATACTTCAATCTGGCCACACACATTAAAATCTGATTGCACAAATTTCTTTTGATTTACCAGCCCAATCAAGCCATTAAATTTGACGTCCTTCATGGAAAAATTGGAAGAATGTTTTCCCACTATAGGAAAAAATGGCAGGTTCGTGGGACGTGTGGTGCATGATAATTTGGTAATTTTGAGGGGGATACTTCTAGAGAAAGAGGGACACTTGGCCACTATGTAGTTTAAATTCGGTCTTTGCACTGCATAGGTGTTGATGGCTGTAAAGGAGATTGTACAAGTTAATTGTAACATGTGACCATGTAACTGTAAGTTCCAGCATACATTGGCTGTCTGTTTCTAACTCAGTCTGTTAGCCTGTCACACGGTTTTCCAGTATTTAATAAATATATGGTCTTAGTTTGACTTTTATTAATAACTAATTTCAGACTATTAAAGGATCAGTCTGCCCATTGTTATACTGATATTTTAGTTTTGTCTAGGTGGCAGCAGATTGAATCACCAACTACTGTTAGATTCTTGTTCATGTGTTCCTAGGTTCATATATCTTACATTTCCGCAGTATGACTGACTGGGACTTGGGGAGGCAGCAGTATGACTGACTGGGACTTGGGGAGGCAGCAGTATGACTGACTGGGACTTGGGGAGGCAGCTCTGGGGGTATATAGTAGTGCTTGCCTACAGGAAAAATGATGGGTGATTCACCTCTTGTGTATACTGTGGGGGTATAGCTCGAATGGGGGATCACCTTCCCTGGGAAAACAGTCCAGGCAGCAAAGTTCTTTTTCTCTCTGAACACATCCAACATGTAGCTCTCTCAGAAGGCTGTCTGAGTCCCAGGCCAGCGCGAAACCATGTCTCAGCCTTCCCCTTTTATCTCACCTGGACAAGCATTCATCAAGCAATCAACTATCCAGGTGAGACCCAAACCCGAGCTAGACTATCCGGACCCAAAGTCAAAGCGAAACCCTGGTCAGGGTTCCACTATTCATGCACATAGGATAGAAAGCGAGGGGAAACATACCGCCCCTCAATGATGTCCCCTCTCCTTATGTCACAATACATATAACACATTATAGTTTTGGGTGGATTGATTCTTTAATTATTAAATAATTGAGCCAACAGTGTTTTAAGATGCCTCTTGCAGAGATCCATTTGATACTTGCATGCAGCCCTCAGTACAGCTCTGTTAGAAGCTTACACATGTGTGACGAAAGATCATGGAAAATGTTCTGGCCACCGTTTCACTTTTTTTTTTTTTTCTCTTTCTTTCCCTCTTTCTTTCAGCAGATGGTTGTCTTGTAGCAATGAAATTAGACAGACAGCTGAGCGTGGAGGGAGTGATTCATTGCTTGGGATTTCCCATGAATCCTGCACAGCCTTAATTCCTATGATCCCTGCGGTCCATGTGGAAAGGGGCGTGACATTTGTACATTTTCTTAGCCAGGCCTTTTTTGTAATCCGAAAATGATGAAAACTGAAGGGAAAGGGGAGAGGAACCTAAGAAGTGCTTCTCCACACAGAAATGCCTACAAGTCTGATTTCCATGCTATCAAATGTTCTTTTGATGGGCTGAAACCAGAGATCTCCCCGAAGCCTGCTTCTATAAAGCCAAACACTAATGGAGCACCAGCTGACCTCACTCGAGGCCGTGCCTCATACGGAAACCGTGTTCACAAAATCAAGAACATGTTTATGCAGATGAGCTCAACTCCCAATGAAAACCTGGTTGAAAGTAAACTTATTAATTCCTCTTCTCCGACAAACCCTTCTGTTGTAAGTGTGCAGAAAAATAATGCCTTAAATATTAGCCCTGATCTACCTGCTCCAGAACGGGTGGTCAAAACGGGTGAGGATGGAGACTTGGACAAAGCAACCCTGGCAGAGAAGTTTTCAGAAACCAGGAAGCTCTTCGAAAGAAGCCTTAATCGACAAACCACTTTTGACACGTCTTCCCCCACCAAGGAAGAGAAAGGGATCAGGCTGGAGCGCAGACATGGATCTGTTGATGACAGTTCTTCATCTGATCTGAGCCCATCAAAGGTAACCAAGATAACATCGGTGGAAAACAGTCAGATCAGTTACAGGTCAACATGTTCCTCCTCCTCCTCTTCTTCTGTAAATGCTGGACCAATTAGCAAGAGATTGGAAAGTTTCCTCGCTGACAGTGATGGTGAGGAATCTAGGGAGCTCTCCAAGACCAATGAGATTTTAATTGATACCACTGGTTCTCCAGTCACATCTAACCACTTGACCTTCCTGAATGATGTAGGAGTGAATAATAATGAAGGGACCACAAATGATATTGCTGGTGTGGAGCACAAATTGGTAAAGACGCAGAGTCTGGACTGTGAACAGAACATAAAAAGTACTGTTACTGAAGAAGACACTTTGTCCTTTCAAAATAACAATACATTCCCAGTCGGGAAGCCATGGGACAGAGAGCCCGCTATGGCGGACAAAACTCAAACTGAAATGGTAAGAGCCGAGCTAGTGGTGTTACAAAACGAGTCATCTGAGAGCGAGGAAGATACTGTCTTAAAAGATGATGTGTTCGATGATCTAAAACCTCTGGATCCTCAGCCTTGTGTTATTGAGCATCTACAGAAGGTAGAGGATGAGGTCAAAGAAGAACAAGAGCTTAACAAAACAAAAGCAGAAGATGGCACAGAGGTCACTGTGAAGGCCACAGTGGAAGCCACAGATGATGCGGATAGCGATGATGAGGAAGAAGAGGGTAGTGAGTTCGAAGAACAGAGTGACAAGAATAAAAACTTGCTGAGATATCCATCTGGAGCTTTTGGCATAGAAAATGCAGCTTTTGATGATGACCAAAATACAGAAACCGAGCAGCCAGGAGCTGATAATGAGAAGTTATTGGGGGCCGAGGATTATGAATTTGGCAGTGATTATGAGGAAGTACCTGGTCTCCCAGAGGAGGAAGAACTACCAGTTAGAAAAGTCAAGTTTTCTACAGCTCCAATAAAGGTATGGCTCATTTATTTTAGCAGCAATTGCCTTTTTAGTTTTATATATTTAGTTTGTCAAAATAAGTTAGGATTTATCTTAATAGTGGGTAAACCATTGTTAGGCTTGTGTACGTGGGCTTCAGACTTCAAGGAAGACCAAATACAGCCATGGGAATGCTTTCAGATGCACTTGTGGAACAATGCATTGCTTTTCAGCTTGATTTGATTTTTACCTTGCATTTATTTTGCATTTAAGATATACATGATGATGAACTGCGCTAATACGCACCTTACGTGAACTAAAGATCTCACTTGAACAGTGTAAGCTGCCATGCTAATGGCATAAATGGGAATAGGACATTGTGCATTTGCAAAAAATGCAGTACAATGTGATGCAAGGAGAAAGCAATGGTGACCACTGCCCCATATGATCCAAAATGAATTAACACTCCTTTCAGAACTTGCAAAAATGCTACACAACTGCATGTGGATAGCAAAACATAAATGACTGAATTGCACCCCTTATGCTGTTTTTGCAGAATTGCTGTCCATGTTTTTAGCTCCTCAGCAATTCTGTCGGTTCTGAATTTTCAGCCAATACCCAGTTGGGATGCAGATATTGATGTCAGCAAGGTATTCAAAAAGCGTACACATTTGGATTCTCATTAAATTACGAGTAATGAACTAGTAAGAAAATCTTTGAATCCTCTAGTCAGTTTGTAGCACTATCAGTGGAAGGCTTTTCTAGTAGACCTGCAGTACACCTGCCACTGTTGGCACAGGAGGAGAGAATGTTTATCTTACTATCCCTGGAGGTCAATAGAAGATTCCTGTTGATCTCTGAAAGCAGTTAACGAATGTGACAATGACCACCCACAGTGTGCTTGGCTCCAGGGGGGCAGCCTTCAGTTAATAATGGTTTCTGGTGATTGTTACAGCTGGAAATTTGACTGCATGGTAAACATGCAATAAGGACAGATTTTGTCTATATCTAGAAATTTTTAGATGCAGCAACCAAGGCAAATTTGATTTTTATTTGTTTTTGTCTTGGTATGACACAATAACATACACTGAAATGCAATTATTGTCTGACAGGCTTTGCCCTTTGCTTTGATCAACAAGTATCCTGATGTTTAAGAAATGCTGAGCTGACTACTTGCCATCTATTTAGGCTACTCTTCACTTACAAAGCCATGCAAGATTTAAAGGAGGGTATTTACATTTTTTGTTTATTTTTTAAGGACCCTTGTTAGATGAGCTCTTAGCCAACTTCCTGCATAGGTCTTGAATCTACCAAACTGCTGTGGTTGGTAAATAGTTCCAAGACCATACACTGATATCACTCTTTGCAACTGTGATGTGCCCATCTTGGGATTAGCTGCAGCCTTGGCACTTGATCTCCAGTGTTGTACTGATGCTTGTTCCTGGTCAGTCGCATATTAGTGTTAGAGAAAATGTCAGGTTTTTAAAGATTGAGAACTTGTACTCACAGTAGATGGAAATGTATGCTTGTCTATGCCGAGGCCCTTTTTTTTTTTTTTTTTTTTTTTTTTTTTTTTCCTTCCCTCTCTTT
>NW_017306312.1:2253591-2256029 GCF_000935625.1 Nanorana parkeri
AAATTGTTTTTTTTTTTTTCCGGGGCTTTTTTTTTTTTTTTTTTTTTTTTTTTCTTTCTACCACTCCTCTATTCCAGCACTGTAGCCTTGGCAAGCATTTTTGGCATTTGGCGCTTCCAGGAGCGTAAAGCTGGCCATACATCTGCAAATTTTCTATGGTCCGATGGAAAAGGTGCAACAGATTCCTCCATCTATGCTACACTGTGTGGATGGAGGAATATCCCGCTGGGCCAAGCTTCAGTATCTTGCTAGTTGACCCCGCTGGCTCTCAAAATACCTGAACAATGCCTACATCCAATCATCCAAAAAACTGTAGCTGCCTATTTTAGATTTTTTTTTTTTTTTTTACATTAAGTTATAAGAAAGCTCTTGCATGCAAGCTGCTGGGAAACTTGATAAAATGAAATCCATGATTGGAAAGAACACTGCATTCTCTTACCACGCGCACACACAGACCGGCAGGGATAGTTACTATGGTAACCCTATTTTATTTGGCCTTTTTGTTTATTTTTGTATTGCTGAGATACTTCTGTGGTTACTTAAAGTAAACTTGCCACAAACCTGGGCAGTTCAAAACTGAGCATAAAAAGTCAAGTGGTGAACTTTGGTGCATGACGAATCATTCTGAAGATTCAGAGATACAGACAGTTGATGTTGCAAGCAGATCTTTTTTTTTTTTTTTTTGTAAAAGCCTAGCTTCCTTTTACGCCCTCCTTCTTGAGCTTCCTGTTTGTTAATAGGGCCCCCCATCATATGAAGTGACCAACAGGAATGCTTAGGAGATAGGACTGAGCAATCCCAAGCATGACTTTTTCATGGATGTGGTTTTGGACATTAGCTTGGTAGCTGCTCTGTGGCAGGACCTGATGTTGACTTTGTGAGTGTTATCTGTAATTAAAGTGCTGTGTTAAAGTTTGCCACCAAACATGGGACCCTTCTGTATGCTAGACATACTATTTCTTGTTGTTGTTTTTTGGGGGCTTCGGATACCCCCTTATCTTCAGATCACACAAAATGACACTTGGTTTTTGGTAGATGCTAGATAGCAGGGGCGCAGGACAAATTGTTGTGGAATTCAGGAGCCATCAGGATTTTTCTTTTTTTTTTCCAAGAGCCACCTCTATTGACTACATCTATGTATTCACACCAAAATCCGAAGGTTCTCTCAGGTCCATGGAGGGTTGGCGTGCGATTGTACCTTTTTGATTTCCTTCCGATCCGTTGTGTTCCATCACGTGGCTTTTTTTTCCTCTTGCAAGCTTTATGTGAAGTAACATGTCCTGAGTGGACATACTTCACTGTAATAGCTTGCAATGCGTTGTGTTGTGCGTTCGCACGCTTTTTTGATTTGATGTGTTGTGCTGGAAAAAAAGAGCATGCTTTACTTTTTTTAAATGCAACTTACGGCAATGCCAAAGCAGTGTTAACTGCTTATTTCCCACCCATTTGTTTTTCAATGCCCGTTTGTTACCACCCCACAAACAGATCCAGTGGTAATGGGGCCTAAAATTTAGGCAGCAGCTGCAATTTTTAAGGAGCACTGGCTACTTTGCTGCTGGGATTTGTTCATCCCTGTAAGGCTGGGTTCACACCTAGGCGCGTTTGTGGCGCGTTTCCTGTCGTGCGTTTTTACCGCGATTCGCGGTAAAAAACCGGGCCACAAACGCGCGTTTCCGAGGACTACCTGGCTTTATCCCAATGGATACGCGCGGCAAATACGCCCCAAAGAAGCTTCTGTACTTCTTTGGGCGTTTTGTAGCGCGTTCATGCGGCCTGTAATACGCCCATGTGTGAACTATACCCATAGGAAATAATGGGATTTCGGTGTTTGAGCGTTTTTCAGGGGATGTCTTATTTTTTTTTTAATGTGCAAAAAAATGTACAACAATCTAAAGTTATCTGGTATCACTCCGCCTGTCACAGTAACTGGCGCTATAGAGGAAGTATTGGCTAATGCGGCTCTGCTCCCTCCGCCGCGCAGCCTTGCTTACTACAGCGCAGGCTTCCTTTGCCACCAGGGACAGTGGTACCAGCAGTGGGGACATCAGACAGTGAACAGCGCGGTAAAGTACAGTACCATTTACCGGTACCATTACATTAAGCAGTGCCTTCAGGGGGACAGCAGTTGGTGATGTATGGTACTGGAGTGCTCCCTGTCATGCCCTTAATACAGTGTGTCCCTGCAGGCTGATACCATGTCTCCTGCAAGTTCCCCCTCACATGCTACCACCAAACCAGGTCTTATTTTCGGGGTAGGTCTTGTATTACAGGAATCTTGAAAAATAGTGCTAGCTCTTTCGAGGTAGATCTTATTTTCGGGGAAACAGGGTACCGGCTTTGATCATTATGGGGGCTTCCAAATTCCCCTGTTATTTGAAAGGGTGCAGCAGGAGGCGCTGGAACGTGAAGATGAGTAGCAACATTCAGAACTCCCCAGG
>NW_017306312.1:2256047-2277797 GCF_000935625.1 Nanorana parkeri
CTCGTATACCACTTTTGAGTAGAATGGGTTTTCAATCCGTCCTTTAGTGGTTGTAGACATTAGATTGTACAAATGCTGCCATCTAAGCACCAGCTGCTAAAAATGTTTTTCCCCTACTGGTTCATAACATGCGTATTGCGTACACCATGCACTTGTAGGCAATGGCTTTATCTCAGGGGAACAATGGCCATCTGTTGATAAAATCAAACCTCGACGATTTAATCTTTTCCTTGCAACAGATGCAAGCAGCCCGTAGGCCTTATTGCTGCTCAGCCAGGTAAAGATTATGGCTATAGGTTGCTTTTGGGTCAAGTAATAATAAACAAGAACTTTAGGAAGCATTTAAGCTTGCAACATAGCCCAAGGATGAAAAAATGAATAGATACAATAGGTGCTAGTCTTTTCAACCTGGGAGCTAATAGATCTTGCAGGAAGCATGTGTTTTTGAAAAGACGCTGGCTGTAACTTTTTTGCTGCATTGGCTACTTCTCCAGCAGCAAAATGCCTTTGCAGTTCTAGTAAGACAAGACTATTGTATTGCTGTTTCTGTTGCTTTTTAGGTTGCTGTGCCTTCTACGGGTCTGCAACTGATGTGGGAGAAGTGGGACCTCTTTATGGCAAACCCTTTTTTATCATTTTAGAGATGTGCTAGTGTGAGCCAGAAGTAAGAGCCTTTCTTCAGTTATGCCGTAGGAACTTCTATTCTTCTCTGTGTATACTGTGCTGTCAGTTAGCATGATATAATGGAGGAGCTAGACATAGACTTATTTTTTTCTCTTTCCTTTTACACACCATGTTGTTGGCTTTCAATAGAGAGAACAGTACAGTGGTAAATGCATGTCATATTTGTAATCTTCCCAAAATCTAGCAACCAGGGCTTAGAAGGCAGGGTGCCAGCAACAATGTAGCTTTGATGTGACGTGTTATGCCCCCCCACAGCTAGCTCTATATATATATCGATATCATCAATATGGCTTACAGTGGTTGGTCATAGTGTTTTAACTTAAAGTGGAGGAAGAAATTGACTGCTTGTGTTGCTTATGTCAATAGTTTAGATTGATCAGCAATATTAGTTCAGTCACGCTTCAGTCAAGCTTCATTTTTTTTTTTCCCATTAAAAAGCATGTACCCCCATACAACAATCCATTTTCAGCTTGGTCATGGTCATGGGGTTCTTTAGGACTACCTCATGGCAATCCATGTAAAAATCCAGGTCCCAGTGCCTTGACCACATTTGTCTGGGCAAATATTTGTTTCTGTACAGATTCTGCGGCAAACTCCTGAAGGTTGCTTTTACTGTTTGGACAGATCGTCCCTTCTGCAAATGTAAATACTTGAGAACAAACCTTATGATTTGCTTGTAAACGGAGTACTAAGCATTTAATTGTGTGCTGTGACTTTGTTATTCATAGATGCTTTTGTGTGTGTCCTCCTTGCATTGTCTCTTCACAACAACAATACCGATTCCCACCTTTGATGTCTGCGTAATGTTTTTATATTGCAGCTTCTTATGTATAATGTGTACTAGGTATGTCAGCTTGGATTACTGATCATAAGTCTTGAAAGCTTAAAGTGACATTAAACCCTCAGATTTTATAACATAAACCAATACTGTAATGTGTGCCTTACTGTAATCCATGGTAGTTTCCCTTCTCTTTGCTGCTCTTCCTTTTAAATCCTTAGCTCTTCCAATGCAGGGGGAGAACTTCCCTTTGCAGCTGAGTGCCTCTTCCTGTAGTGCTGGCTCAGGTTGTGAACCTTCACACAGACACCATGTATCCATTTCGGAGACAAAATGTGAACAAGATGGATTAACAAATAGTAATGTATATGTGTACTCCAATACTTTTAAGGTTGCTAGACACCCATCCGAGGTCAAGCAACCTGATGTATAGAGCTTGTGGAGAATGACTGCCTCCATGGAGAATATGAGGGAAGATTGCTCTCGATGCTCATCTGGGTTTTCCCAGAACATTCTGCACTGTGTGAAGGTTGGATTCCATTGTGCAATGGTATGGAGGATTGGGCCCCACAAGGGAATCTGGAATTAAGTCAGCAGAGATGCCAGTGTTGTCATAAAGCACATTCAGGTGTACTTTCGGTCAACCAGTTTAATGGGCCCAGTACGCTGCCTGCTGGAGTGCACAACACTCCTTGCCCACTAAAAGTATATTGTACGCCCATGTCCTAATGAAGTGGTCATCAAAGTGTTAACAAGAGGCATTGACTGTGTTATTTTACCTGCTTTTATGATTTAATAATTGCCTGCCTTTTGTGACGTTTACACTTGAAATTATTATGTTCCCTATTTGGGGTTTGATCCTCCATACCTTACCAGAAGATTGCTTCTTCTACTTAACAAGGTCTAACAATTGTATGATGGATCAGGCATGCTTGAGACTGAATTTACAAGGTGGAAGTGCTTCCATATTAATCAAGCTAATGTGTTAGCCTATGTTTGGACATTTCATTCATTTGCTAAGAAGCTGAAATCTAGATGTTTGGCAGCCAAGACCTGACTTTTGGTTGACATTCTCTCGCACATGGCTTCTCATTTAAATGTAGTCTTTAAATCTCAGGGTTGTCAAGAGAACTGCTGTTTCTTTTAGCATATTGTGGTTTCTGGGATTCCATGAGCGGACTCTTAAACATTGGTCCTCCGCTTGCAGCCTGCTTTTGCTTCCTTGGTTAGCAGGAGCTGTACAGCATGCATAGTGAGGGTCAGGGCAGAAGTTTCCCAC
Source organism: Nanorana parkeri (assembly GCF_000935625.1). Lineage (NCBI taxonomy): Eukaryota > Metazoa > Chordata > Amphibia > Anura > Dicroglossidae > Nanorana > Nanorana parkeri. The sequence goes on from NW_017306312.1 coordinate 2,258,789, forward strand.
TTGAGAAAACCTTTACATCTGTTTTCTTAGGCACACCGCGAGATTTACTGATCTGTTCTGCATGGTTATTATAAGGGCTTGTTCACACCATGACCCTTGACCTCCTGTTTTTCTGTTCACCACACATGTACAGTGTGAACAGGTCACATAGAAAGCAACTGTTTTTTTTTTCTGTGTGACTTGTTCACACCATTAATGTGCAATGGGGTTCAGAAAAACAACTCAAGGGTCATAGTGTGAACAAGTCCTAAAGTGCAATCTTTCATCTTACTTTTTAATGGCCATTGGACTGACAGATCTGTGCCTGGAAAACTGATAAGCTGATTAAATAATACTAAAGCTGGCTATGTAACAGAGGGTACTGTTACTCTGATTGATCAGGACTTTGTTTTGTACATGCACACACTTTTTTTAAAACTCAAAGCTGATTCGGCATCTTATGGACCTCCTTAAAGCAGATGTAAACTACAAAATTCTCCTATTTTGTACCCTTTTGGTCTGTTGCATTTATTATTGAGAGCGGTTTGTTATAACCTTTTCAAAAGTAAAAAAAAGAATCTGATGTAAAAGATCAAGTGCTGCCCTGTTGAGCATAGTCATTTTATTAGATTTTTTTAAAGAAATAGGACAAGGTTACCAAGAGTTTAAAACATGAGGTAATGTAAGACACTGGCAGCCACAGGCATGACTTGCAGAGAGAGGCATGATGGGACACCATAGCTGTAGTGCCAAGGTTGCCTACCCCACCAGTCCTGGAGTGAGTTAGCATGGTCACCTGTAGGACAGGAACTGTGTAACTTGCAGAATGACCAGGCGAAAGTTAAGCAAGAAAACTAACACAGCCACTACATCTAAGGACTGGTAATCTGCAATATTTAAAATGTTTTGTTCTTGGGCTTAGATACTTTGAGCATTAGTTCAGAGCTGGACAAATCCCGGGAGCTAGGTAGCCAATGCTCCTTAAAAATTGCAGCTGGCGTCTAATCTTTGAGGTGTTCCCTAGTTGTCAATGGAACTGGCTCCGAAAAAAAAATCCTGCTGGCTCCTGAATTCCATAATTCATTGCATAATTCATTCCATTCCTGCATTAGGTGAAGGTCGACAGATTTTGAGCAGTTTCACTCTAGCACTTGCAGTGCAAATGTACTTCTGTGACAACCCGCTTATTCTTGGGATGGTTGGAATTGAGCAGCCCAGTTAGATCTTCCTGGCCGATTGCTGAGCTAAAATTGGCTTCTGCTGCTTGCTCTAAGCACAAACCATCCGTGTTCAGGTGATTCTGTAGGTGGGTGCATGTGTATACGTTAATCAAAAAGAATAAAAATTGTTGTTTGTATTGTCCAGTCCATCACAACTATCTTTTATGCCAAGTATGCAAACTCATACAAAAAATAGTTTTGTCTTTTCAGTACAGGATGTATAACTTCACTTTGAGTTGTCTTCGTTAGATGTCTCCCTTCATACTCAAGACTTTTGTCTCCATAATTTAGCTTTTAAAAGACCTCAATACCTTTGGTAAAAGCAAGCAATTTCATACATGCATTCTTTATATATGCCAAGGAATTGGTGTTTTACTGTTAAGTCAAATTCATCTCTTCTGGAAGAAAATAAGCAGGTATAACTGGTAATGCGAGTGTGTGTGTGGGGGGACCTGTAGTAAGCTTGAGAACTTTTTCTATACTGAATCCCAAAATTACAGGGAATTTACAAAGTGCTTTCAGTGCACCTCAATCTGAGTACTTTCAGATGATTTTGCCCTGTTTGATGCACATTGCTATTTGGGGATCTTTTGTTTTAGTGAAGGAGCCTTTCTTTTTTTATGAGGAGAGAAAAAGTGCTTTAATATCTGTGTGAATGTTACACTTTTACTATGCATAATTTATAGTCTAACTTTTATGAGCTCGGTATATGTTTTGATGTATGCTTACGATCTAAAAACAACTCGTCAAGCTTTATTGTACAAATGGCACTTTTTTGCTTTTTTTTAAAAGTTTTATATAGTTTTGTGAGGGGTTTTTTCCCGCCCCATTCTAGTTTTATTACAGTCCATGGTGATTAGGTGAGAGCTACTGGGTAAATGCTCCACTATTATTCTAGGTCATACACCTTTTAAAATGCTGTGACATCATTTATGACTGTTTTTAAGTGACAATTTATCAATTTTAGTAAAAATGGCATGTGTGTTTGTTTTGTGTATCTATGGTACCAATTAGGATGCTCTAATACTGATATTTTGGTATTGAGTACAAGTATTGATTTATTTATATTTCGGTACTCGCCGATGCCGAGCACCATTACAGATACTTACGGTAGCATGGAGCTGGCTTCCTGGGCAATCAAGAAACCTGGCAGTGCGTCATTACCCGCTGCCCGGCTTCTTGATTGGCCGGGAAGCCAGCTCCATGCTGTTTGGCCGGCTCGATGCTGATTGGCTGGGATGCCAATCATTGGATGGGCAATCAGGAAGCCAGGCCATGAATCATTACCGGCTTCCTGATTGGCTGAGAAACCAGCTCCATGTTCCCTCGCGCCACTGCAGGTCAGAGTAAAACTCCCTCTGACCAGAAGTTCCGGTATCGGAGCATTTGGGCAAGTATGCGTACTCGCCCAAATACTCGGTATCGGCACCGATACCAATATTAGTATTGGTGAATCCCTAGTACCAATAAGATTATTATTAATTATTTTTTTAATTTTATATATAATTATTATTAAACCAGGCGTTGGCAATGCAACCAGTAAACCTGTCAGTTGACAAACATCAGAATGGGTGGGAGCTATATTTTATTTTTATTTTTTTTCTTTTCTTTACAAAGGGCTGTTTCAATAACATATTCACAAAAATAGTGACTGTAAAGTTAATAATCCTCCCAGGAGCTTGCATATAGTTTGTCTTCTAAAAAATAATCTGGGAGACTCAACCTTTTCAGTGAAGATCAGCTGCAGTAAAGTTGGCACTTTGGCCCACCTACTTTCTTGTCTAACTTTTGGTGAGGCCTCGAGTGATGGGCAAATGTGGAAGAGGACCAAACCAGCAGCAAGGTATTTGCGTAATGCAGTGCCCTCGGTCTTGGGCCTTGTAATAAGCTCCAGAAGAAGTTTATTATCAGTGCTGGATCCCGGTGGTATCTGTGGATGTTTGTGAATGTCACATTATGAATTTCATTGCACAGATGGTGGATAGTTGGAGACTGAAGACTCCGTCTTAGTGACAAATCATTATTTTACCTTGATGGCTATTGGGTAGGGTGGAATGTCCAGTTAATGTGACAGCATTTGCCTGTCTGTGTGGCTGACCATTTCTGTTATACAAAGTCATAAATGTCTACTTCTTAAATGGATTATGTAGTGTTTTTTTGTTTTTTGTTTCTTTTTAAATTTTAACAGTAATAAAAAAAGTAAAGTTTTGTTTTTAGTACTTATGAAGTATTGCATGCCCTTTTGGCAGCCAACAAACACTCCATGCACACAGCATTTGCACTCCAGTATAAATGTGCTGTAATATCTGATGCTCCTGAATTACTTTGCGCATAGTTGGCTATAGTTTAGCAGACTTGGCACATTATCCAATGCTGTCTGCACTACATTTTTGAACATGTCTGACTGTCCAACCACCAAACTGCAGGCCCCACTGAAAAATGTTATTCTGGTGTAACATTGGAGATATTTCCTTGATGTAAATCTAAACACACGATTGCGATAATTGCAAAGTAGTTGTACATGACTAACGCACCTGTTTGCCCTGGTCGGGTTTCTGTAGCACCTTCCCATCTACATTACAAAGTGGGAGAGAAGCTTTTTAAGCTGGCTGCATGATTCAATAGTTTTTTTCTTCTGAGCTTTCTCTTTTGCAGAGCAGGGCCTCTGCCTGTATTGGATGACAAATGACAGCAAGCCCTTTGACTGTTTACCTGTTGTTATTTGAGGCAGGATCAGAGCCATAGGACTGCAAGCTACGTGTACTTCTACTGTCTTGCTTAATGCAGTTATTTTGCAGATATTTGTTGGCTTTTATGTGAGATGTTTACCCTAAATCACTAGAAATATTATTTTCTAACACAGTCTCAAGCTTAACTAAAGGGCATTTATATTCTGCAAAGTACAATAACCCCTATAATTAATTTGATTTTACTTTTAGTACAGAGGGATCAGTTGGTCCTTTCGAGAACAGAGGTCATTAGAGCCTTAGATCTTCAGGTTAAATTTAGCAGTGTCGGTATGTCTCAATTACCATGCCTGAAACTCCATTAATAATTTGCTTACCTTTAATGACCTTTACATGTTTGTTAAATACACTGTCTTAATAACTAATACATACACACACACACACACACACACACACACACACACGGCTACAGGTGTATAAAATCAAGCACCTCGGCATGCAGACGCTTCTACAAACATTTGGGAAAGAATGTTTCGCTCTCAGGAGCTCAGTGACTACAAGAGTTGTAACGTGATAGTTTGCCACCTGTGCAATTAGTCCATCCGTGAAATGTTTCTTGCTACTAAATATTCCACGGTCAACTGTTGGTGGTATTATAGCAAAGTGGAAGCAACTGGGAACAGCAACTCAGCCACAAAGTGGTAGACGACGTAGAATGACAGAGCGGGGTCAGTGCATGCTGAAACACACAGTGCGCAGAAATCGCCAACCGCCTGCAGAGTCAATAGCTACAGACCTCCGAACTTCGTGTGGCCTTCAGATTGGCACAACAGTGCGTAGAGAGCTTCATGGAATGGGTTTCCATGGCCAAGCAGCTGCATCCACTGGACACCTCCCCAGAAGATTTGAAGCTGTTATATCTGCAAAGGGTGAGCCAACTCAATATTGAACCCTACGGACTAAGACTGGGATGCCATTAAAGCGCATGTGCGTGTAAAGGCAGGCGTCCCAATACTTTTGGCAAGTGTGTGTGTTCTTTTTAATAGACTGACAAATGGATAAAAATTACAGTTTTAAACAGTAGCTGACTTCCAAGCAGAGGCTGATGCTACCGTTTTCAGAAGTATCTTGCTTGCATGTGATAATTGTCAATTGACATGATCAGTAACCACTGTAATTGGTTCCTGATTTATTACAGTTTAGTCAAACAGCCCCCTGACCGCAGGCCATTACTGAGATGTAGCGGGGGACATTGAGATTGACATTCATAGATGTTTGAGAGGTGATCTTTCTTCAGTAGCACAGCATGCAGCAGCATCAGGGACATGCAGGGAGATCAGGGACATGCGGTCAGGGGAGGCATACTCGCCTAGTATGAAGAAAAAGGGTATCAGCTTCGAGTCTGAAGCTGACAGCTCTTTCTCCATTTGAAGCGGCTTGTTACAGGTTACACAGCAAGGAAAGCCTCCCCGCTTTGTAACCTGTCATGGAGGGAGTGCTGCCTGTTCATTACAGGCGGCGATGCATCTGGCTTTTGACAGCTAAGTTGGGTTACACAGCAGCAGGCTTCCCCACTGCCTGTGTAACCTAATATAGTGAGGCAAGAGCTGCAACAATCTCTACTCTGTTGGAGGCTTGAGCTCTGTGGATGGTTTGGACCAATGGCAAAGTGCCATTGGTCCAAGCTGTCCAATAAAAAAAAGAGGCCATCGATCTCGATGCTTCACCAGTGAGGGGCACGGAGGCTCCTCCCTGTCTCTTCCCTCCCTCCTCCACACATAGGTTGGTGTCCAGGTTGGGGGCGGGCTGGGTGAGGCATGGGAATGCCTTACCCAGCACAGAAGCTACCGCATGTCATTAATAGAGATACACTCAGGATTGATAGCATATGAAGATTCCTTTGGGATCTGACCTGCAGTTCAGACCTCTGTTGGCAAGTGCATCAACCAGTGTTCCGGCCATATTGTTACCTGCAGTTTGATCCACACCGCACATTGTACAGAAGATTCCATAATTCACCTCCTATAGGGTGTAAGGGAAGACTTGACTATAAACGGAATGCAGTGACAACCATTTATTTTCAGTGGGTAACCTATCCAAAGTAGTTTTGAAACTGCTTTGGATTGGTTACTTTTTACGGGTGATGTATCGAGCAGAGAGAAAGTACACACCAGTAGAGGCAGAATACACCCCCCCCCAACATGCGTGAAATGTCTGAATTTACTAAGGTAACAATGTTTGCTTGATATCATTAATAGTCCACTGACAGTTGCCAGGAACTGCTCATTAAGGTTTATATAATATACACGAGCGAAAGATGCGGTTGCACGAAACATAATTTTAAATGACCACGTTGGGGAAAGTGAGGGGAAACTTTCCTAATGGGGGACACGGACAACATTCGGACCTGATTTCTAATCCTCCCTATGCTCTACAGATCTAAGGAAAATCTATAAAAAGCTTTGGCTGAAGTTGTACCTTTTTTAAAACTGAACTCCAGGCAAACGGATGAAATTAATATACGAGAGCTGTTTATACATGTCAAAGTTTATTTCTGCCCATCCACTCTTCATATTTACACAGCCTGTCACACAGCACAGACCTTTTGTTTTCAGTTAGAAAACCTGAACTCGAAGCTGTGCAACAAAAGGAAAGCGGCGGACAAATGGTGATTTTCTGATTTTCTGTATCATGTCGTCCTTATCATTTCACCAGCCTTGTCTAAGCCCTGAAGAAGGTAGAGCCCTTTCCCCTGAAACACTTTGGCTGTTTCTTGTTCCTTACAAAAAGATTTTAAACTTTCAAGTGAGGCAGAGGTTTTTACCAGGAGGTTCACTTTAGAGAATTCCAGGCATATTTTTTTTTCTTTTTGCAGTGGGGCTACGCATGCACTGAAAGGGTTAAGGGTGCTCATTTTCATCTAGGGCCAAAAATAGTTATACTTGCTCCTCAGAGGTGGCTGGCTCTTAGACCGGTCCTTCCAGCCTCGCTCCCCCTCCACTCCAGCAGTCTAAGGATCCTTGAGTCATCACGTCCAATACGCAGAATATAGACAAGAAGGTGGCAATCTAACGCTCAGCTGCTGCACGTGTGTCCACTTTTCTATTCCGGAAATGTGCTTACTGCACATTCCCAGCACAGTGACCAAGTGGTCACCGTCCACTCCCGCTCTCTCTTTAAGATGGCAAGCTGGGGATAGGCTCCTGATCATCTGATTGGCTGTCACTTCCTGTTCATGTATTTTTAATGGGCTGGGGGCAAGGGGTGGAATCAGTTTTTGGTATGTGTCTTAGTTATTGTAATCTGACTATCCACCTGCTGTCCTCCTGACATTGTGTTACCACATTCTGTTCTTTTCTTCTGCCTCATGACCCGGGACGCTGAAGTCTCCAGTGCTGGCACACCAGACTCCTGAACGTGTTGGCATGGAAATCATCAGTCTGCAAACACACAATTCCTAAAGCCCTAGAAGTGCCACAATGGCAAACATTTTTGTTTTTAACACTTCACAAACCAGCTTGCTGGTCTTTGTGTTGCAGTGAACTGTGTAGGTCACGAATGCCTTCAATGTATCTGGTTGTCATGGATGTGCTCAGTGTTCCAGCATAACACGGGAGCCCCACAATGAGCTTCCCTGTGATCTTGGTGGAGGTGGACAGAACTGTAATCATGAATACGGACATGTGGAATTTGTGACGGTTTGTTTGTATTCCCTCCTCGTGCAGTATCCCCAGCTACGTTGCAGAGACTTTGGAGGACATCTGTGCTGCTGTTCCCTTTTTTTTTTTCTCTCCCAATTCGGTCTTGTTTCTATACTTGAAGAAGCGTTCTGGCTGTGAAAGCATATCATTGGGGATTTGCTTGGCTTCTTTTTTCTAAGAGGCTTTTGGTAAAGAAAGAGGCATTGTATGCCATAGCTGAGGTATTCCTTAGCAACAGCTTGCATTCTTGCTGCAAAACACAAGCTGTAGAGTTTAGTAGGTGGTGTAAATCAGAGTTTAGCACAAAACTCATTGTAATGTGTAATAGAGATGCACTATATTGCCAAAAGTATTGGGACAGCCCTCCAATTCATTGGATTCAGGTGTTCCGTGACATTTTCTTGCTACTAAATGTTCCACCATCAATTGTTGGTGGTATTATAACAAAGTGGAAGCAACTGGGAATACCAGCAACTCGGCCACAAGGTGGTAGGCCACGTAAAATGACAGAGCGAGGTCAGCGCATGCTGAAGCGCACAGTGCACAGAAGTCGGCAACTGTTTGCAGAGTCAATAGCTACAGACCTCCAAACTTCGTGTGGCCTTCAGATTGGCACAACAACAGTGCATAGCTTCATGGAATGGGTTTCCATGGCCGAGCAGCTGCATCCAAGCCTTACATCACCAAGTGCAATGCAAAGCGTGGGATGCCGTGGTGTAAAGCACGCCGCCACTGGACTCTAGAGACGTGTTCTCTGGAGTGACGAATCACGCTTCTCTGTCTGGCAATCCGATGGACGTGTCTGGGTTTGGCGGTTGCCAGGAGAACGGTACTTGCCTGACTGCATTGTGCCAAGTGTAAAGTTTGGTGGAGGGGGGATTATGATGTGGGGTTGTAATACAGGGGTTGGGCCTGGCCCCTTAGTTCTAGTGAAGGGAGCTCTTAAGGTTTCAGCATACCAAGACATTTTGGACAATTTCATGCTCCCAACTTTGTGGGAACGGTTTGGGGATGGCCCCTTCCTGTTCCAACATGACTGCGCACCAGTGCACAAAGCAAGGTCCATAAAGACATGGAGGAGCGAGTTTGGGGTGGAGGAACTTGACTGGCCTGCACAGAGTCCTGACCTCAACCCGACAGAACACCTTTGGGAGGAATTAGAGCGGAGACTGCGAGCCAGGACTTCTCGTCCAACATCCGTACCTGCCTGACCTCACAAATGCGCTTCTGGAAGAATGTTCAAACATTCAAGGCTCTGATGGTGTCTTAGTATTTCTGTACATATTTTTTTTTTTTATTGCCCAAGCACCTAGTCATCATGTTTCCAAAGAGCTGACTCCAACTCTCTCAGCTTCTCTTCCCTGAACTTCCTGTCCAGTACAAGATTACAAGGGACAGAGCAGTCTCCAGCAGCTGTCCATCTACTATCTTGGCGAAGGAAGGGGGGAGGAAGTGAGCTTGCCTTGCTGTGTCTTTTCTTTTTTCTTTGAGACGCACACCGGTTACTAGCACACGCAAGGGTGGCTCCGTAGGGCTCTGTAAGGGAAAAAAGCCTCCCTAAAACAAGATATTGGGGGGCCAGTGCTCAGGGGAGCAGCTGATTCTGCAGGAAGCAAACATTTTTCAAACATCAAGGAGCAGCATCCATTGGAATGGCTTTTTTTTTTTTTTTAACCTTAATATCACTACGTCGGATCTTCTGATCTGCAAACTTTCTGAAGCTGGAGTGTCAGTGGGGGATGGGAGATAATGTTCCTTTTTATTTCAATTAGGTAAACTGGCCATATAGTATGCGAATTTCACACAGTGGGTACCGCCGTCAGCAGCCTTCTGGCCGGCATCCCTCGGTTAGGGATGAAACCAGCGGGTAATTCCTCCATCGATGCTCGTGAGTGTTCATGGAGAATTCTGTTCTATTTTTTTTTCATTCGACCTGCGGGCTGAACAAAAAAAATAGAGCAGTGTATGGCCAGCTTAAGACGTGGCTGGATAAATCCCAGGTAGCCAAAGCTCCCTAAAAATTACAGCCTGGCAACAAATTTGAGGTTTTCTCTAGATGCTGTCCATGGAGCCGTGTCGGAACTCTCCAAGTAACGAAAGACCCAGAGTCTGTACCAGTGCCAGGTCTTGTATATTTGTCCTGACAGGTTCCTTCTACGTATTAATTTGCTTGTGATTTGTGTTTTATATTTGGCACAATTCTGTTGCTTGACAGGTTTATAGTTTGAAGTAGAGAAAGATCGGCAGCCTCGAGCACCATAGATTAACATATGTGAGTGTTCAGATGTAGAATGTTTCATGGCCCATTTACACCAGCCGCTGCTCAAAACACATTGCGGCTGGTGTGCAGTGCCGGACACCGTGCTGATGGGCCAATGCGCGCACATCACACTGTGGGTTTTGTACTTTTTTTTTTTTTAAACTTTATTGAACTGTCGCAAGTAACCATTCAGTTCTACGGGCACAGCCAGCTGGGTGAGAGGCGGTTGTTTTGCGTTGCATCCCACTGCGCTAAAAAAGTAAGACATGCCAGACTTTTTCAGTGCACACTACCGCGTTCCCACCGCAACGCAGTGGTGTGAATGGTGCCCATCCGTGATCTGGGCTGCATTCACCCCAAGCCAACAACATTTTTGCGTGTTTTAGCTGCGTGCCTTTTGCTAATTTTTGTGTGCGCTTTACGTGGCCACATTGTCGAAGCACATTGTGACACATTGTTGTAAATGGGCAAATATGCATAAAACACGCACAAAAATAATTGTGGTGCACGGTTTTTGAGCATTTCCTTTGAGGTCTGTGGGGCCAAGAAGCCAAAAAAAAAGCTTATGTACTTTTTTCCAGTGATGAGCGTTTTTGCTACCATCGACCAAAACACTCAGATATGAGCATGGCCATCGAAACTAATGGGATTTTGTTTGAGTGTTTTTTAGGACAGAAAAAGCGCTACAGAACACTGTGTAAATCAGGGTTGCGCTGGAAACGGCGGCCAGCACAGCCCCAGCGCATGTGGTGTGATCGGACCCTAAATTAATGCTTATCTGCTTATTTGCCCGTTTTTCTTTTAAATTAGGCTGCCAACATAAAATAATTTTTTTTTCCTCTCACTGTATATTCTGTTGGATCTGCGCCTTTCTCACTCCTGCCCATGTCCTGCCAGTAAATCGGGGGTGGACAAATGAATATGGAACTTGGGAGCCAGTTTGTTTAATCAGGAGCCAGCAGGATTTATTTAGGAGCCCGCTCCATTGACAACTAGAGAACTCAAAATTTGGGCGCTGGCTGAAATTTTAACGACTTTTGGATATTTGGCTCCTGGGATTTGTCCACCCCTGAGCTAAACACTTTCAGGATTATTCATAAAAGGGTGAAGAGTTTGGAGAGGGGAGTAGAAGTGAACAATCTAGGACAACATAGCTGATTTGGAAGAAGTCTCTGATTCAGTTCACTTTCCGTATCAGCTATGTTCTAGATTGTTCACTTCTCCTGCCTTCTCTAAACTCTTCACCCTTCTGTGAATAACCCTGTTTGTGTTAACATGACCCTGTGAGATTGGGTATATTGAAACGGCCCTTTATTATGCAGTTGCAGGCTTTATGGCTGCGGTCTTGATCCTGGCTTCATTACCTTGAATGTCATTGAACTGGGACACGTATGTAGCTACTGAAGTCTGAAAAGTTTTCACCCATGTCCTGCATACTTGTTTCGGGTCAGTGACTCTTGATAATGAGCTAGAAACGTGATGACAGCCGTGGGGCCTAAAGCCTTTAAAATGCAATTTTGGGCAGTGAGGACTCCCATTTTTCTGTAGTCACAGGTTCATTTAACCCCTTCGTGACTGACGACGTACAGTGTACGTCGCCAGCATCGGGGCTGTTTAACAGACTCCCGGCGGCTATTGGCGCTGGGACTCTGTTTAAACTTGTAAAGCCGACTGAAGGGGCCGCCCCCCCAGCCGGACACCCCCACCGTGCTTCCAGGGCTCCGTTGCCCCTCCTACGGGACCGGCGTCCTTGGTGTCCGCGGGGAGCTGGGGAGGAGGTCGACGAACTTCCGTTCATCGATTTCCCCTCATCGATTTCCCCTCCCTGTTCTATGGGACCGGGAGCGATGCAGATTCCCTGGGCTGTCAGTTCTGGGCTCCTGCAGCCCAGCTATAAGCTATTGAAGTGCGATCTGCACTTCAATAGCTTATTTCCAGTGTAAAGGTGACACTGAGGACTTTTGGACCCCCAGCATCACCTTTAGTTTTAAATTAAAATAAAATCTAATAATTAAAAACATTTTTAAAGTCCCCTGCGCCTGTGAGCACGTGCGTTGCCACGTAAACGCCCGTCGGGTGCGCCTACGTATGAAAACGATGAATGCGCTACACATGTTGGGTATCGCCGCGCACGCCGGAGTGAGAGCAATAATGCTAGGGCCAGTTTTTTGGGGTATCTCTAAATTGATGACCTGTGTGGGCTTTTTAAAGCATCTTCTATGGACTTTTTCAGGCCTAAAATGTGGAATATAACATGGGTGCAAAAAAATGAAAAAAAGGCCTCAGTCATGAAGGGGTTAAAGGAAATGAGACCTAGCACAGAGCAGCGAGACAAAGTTTTAAACTACCTGGCCAGCAGTCCTACACAAAGCAAACAGTTCTCCCTTGTAGCAGAAACGTCACACCTGTGGAATGTGCTCCTCCTTCTCAGTCTACATTCCTGGCTTCATGCTCCCAATATTGTACACACCCTTCACTTTGTACAACAGGTGAGAGCTTCCTTTGGTCAATTGCTCTCTTCTGACTTGTTTGTTGTTCTGCAATTGAAGTAGTGTTTGTTAATAAAATAAACTGTCCCAATGTCTGGTTACAGGGTTTACACCGCAGATCTGTACCTGTTACATGGCAGTTATGGTTTATACTTTCAGAGGGCCTTTTAAACCATTCGGAAACCTTTTGGTCTATAAAAGAGCAGCTAGAAATATTTCTGTGGCTAGGTGTACCCTTAGGAAGCTAGAAAAATCATTGCAATTAGGTTATTGGGAGTAAAAGTGGCCATACACTTCATCAGTCCTGCTGGCTCTGTCCATACTTCTCTGTTCGACAGGACAATTTTTTTTTTTTTTTTAATTGACTTATGAAGGAGTCTGTGCACAAAATGGTGGCCAAACCATTGCAATCATTGCTTGGGTTTTCTGACAGTGGCACTTCTCCAGCATGGTTGGGGGGATTGAGATTGTTTGGGGGGATGAAAGGAAAATGACATCGCACACAACCAAAGCAGCCTGTTTTTGTAGACCGCTCTACTTACTTTTTTAAAAACTGAGCATTGTATTTGAGAAAAAAACAACCAGCATTACCATTGTTGCCAGGTAATAGGCCACGCTGGTGTTCTCCTTGCCTGCTTATTGGTCAGCGAGGATGCCAGTCATACTGTACGCCAATAGGGAGTTGAGTTCAGAAAGAGATTGGTTAAACAGGCTATGAGAGGTCCTGTCACTATTTATAATGAAATTTAAAAGGTCCTACTATGTAATCCAATTGTAAACTGGCTGTGATTGATGGACTGACATACCATTATACCATATAAATATAGAGAAGATTGGAAAAATGTTCTAGTAATCCCCAGAGCTGTGTGAGGAAAGTCCACCTCTGTGTCATTAAATGCTGCTGTCACAAACTGGGGCTTACAATTGTTTAATGGAAATCCCCTTTGAAAAATGTTGGTAGGACCTTTTTTGATCTTTTCTTCCTTGCAGCTCAAGTCGTTCTGTTGTTGTTACTCAGTTTATTAAGCAGCATTGATGCCGTCTAAATATCCTCCCTGCTGTACTATTAATGACTCGGGTCCTGGTGACATGACCATTCTTAACATATCTGCGGTAAGAATCTTTAAAATCCATCTTCCCTCGCCCACCATTTAGGGTAACAGGATCCCAAAAGCAGCTGCTTTTGAAATAAGTATGTGAATATAGTTTTAAGTGGATGCTAATGTGCGCAATGTGTTACAAGGAATGCAGACACATTCAATGTTTGGGATTGTCTGGGCTCCACTGGAATAGTCTACCTGTGTGTAGTAGTACTTATCACTTGCTGTATATTTTCTGAATAAGTTTGAAATCCAGCTTTTTTTAGTGTTGGTTGTATTAATCTAGTAGATTATGATCCTGAAATTAGAGATGTCCCGATGCCACTTTTTCAGGCCCAAGTACAAGTACTTCCCCTCATGTACTTGCCGATGCCAATTACCGATACTTTTTCTTAAAGGGACAGGTGACTTTAAATGATCCATAGTACAACTACATGTTCTGTACTATGGATCATGATTTAACCTATTCATGTTAGCAGCGGAGAATTGTAACTCTATTGCTGGAGTGTAGTGGAGGTATGTGCTGTATATACGTACTACATATACATTACACACGTCCAGTACACTATAGCAATAGATTTACAACCAGCCCCGTCCCAGCTTCCCCTCACTCAGTTTCACTCCGATCCCTGCTGCCTCACGAGGTGCCTCTCGTAGTCGGCGCTGGGCAGGATCGCTGCATCGCGTCTCGGTGCTCAGCTTGTGGGAGGCGCTCACAATTCTGCACTGCTAACATGAATGGGTTAAATGATCCATAGTACAGGGCTACATACCATGTACTATGGATCATTTAACCCAGTGCTCCCCAACCTTTTTATCGCCGCGGACCGCTCAACGTTTGATCATTTTACCACGGCCCGCTGAGGGGGGGGGGCGTTCATTGTTTATATTTTATAATGTATATATATCATTATTATAATGAATTATAATTAAAAAAAATTATATATATTTACATTAAATACGTATCTGTATTTATTTCATTAATATTAATGGAGGTTGGAGTTACGCCGAGGGTCACCAGTACTGTGTGGGCGGCAATATAATATATAATTATATATATCAGTGGTCAGTGGGGGCTCTGGTTGGTAGTGAGGGCTCTCCTGTGGCCACACCAGCCAGTTTGCCCGCAGCATATCCCGTCACTGAACCCCCTGCGCTAAATGAAGCCCCCGGCCGCAGGTGCAGTGGCTCCCTCCACCGCCTCTCTGCCACCTGCACCGCTACAGATGCGGCTCTCTAATCGCGCAGCCGCTCGCTTCTCAAGGGTATACCGAGGCGATCCGGGCTGGCTGGAGCAGGCAGATGCGGCCCTCTAATCAGGTATGTTAGAGGGCTGCACGCTGGGGCCTCCCGAGTACCCCTTGAGGAGTGAGCGGCCGCACGATTAGAGAGCCGCATCTGTAGCGGTGCATGTGGCAGAGAGGCGGCGGAGGGAGGGAACCATTGCACCTGCGGCCGGGGGCTTCATTTAGTGGGGGGCGGGGGGGGTGACGCCCGCGGGCCCTCGGCTGGGGGTATTCAGCATTGCTGTATAATCATTATACAGCAATGCCGAATACCACCCAGCTACAGTCCCCCAATGCCCCCAAGCCAGCCATCACCCACAGACTCCCCAACCTTACCTACATCATGGCTGCAGCACCTCTCCTTGGCGGCCAGTGGAGGGGAGGGGGTCACAGGAGAGCGTCCTCACTCACGCTGACCCACATACCAAGATGTGGCTGTGGGTGCCTGCAGATACGTGAATAGGCTCCGCCCCTGCCAGGCTAACAGTGATGTGATCGCCTGTGCCGCCTGTTGTCTTCACAGCACACACGCCGGAGCATACAGCTGTCCCTCCTCCGTGTCACAGACTTTACTGCAGTTCATTGTACGAAGTTTTTACAATGAACCGCAGTAAAGCCTGTGACACGGAGCTGGGCAGAGCAGAGTCGGGAGCGCTGCTTCGCCTGCGGCCCGGTACCATTTGATCCACGGACCGGTACCAGGCCGCGGCCCGGGGGTTGGGGACCACTGATTTAACCCATTCATATTAGCAGAGGATAATTGTAAATCTATTGTTGCAGTGCATGCTATATGTCATATATAGTACTTGTACATATAGAGTGCCTGCAACAATACATTTACAATTATACTCTGCTAACCTCTGGGTTAAATGATCCCTAATACAGGGCTACATATAGATCATATAATCCATTCAGGTTAGCAGCGTATAATTGTAAATGTATTGTCTGCACTGCATGAGCAGCGTGTACTCTATGTAGGAAAAGGCAGAAAATCACCAGCACTCAGTAATCAAAAGCAATAATGTCCTTTTATTGGACAGGGGCGTCATAGAAATCAAAGAAACCGACGTTTCGGGGCCACGCAGGGTCCCTTCCTCAAGGCAGAAAACATGACAACAAAGTAATCATCATACCCCACATATATATATATATGAGGTGTGCGGAGGGCTCTCCCCTACGATCTACTCTATATGTAGTACATATAGAGTATATACTGCTAATGCCTCTAATACAGTGCAGAGAATACATTTACAATTAAACCCTGCAGCATAATAGTGTCCACCCCGCCCTCACTCACTGTGCCGGAGAGAGCACCGACGAGTCAGCGCTGGTCCAGTGGGAGGAGCTCCAGGTGCGGTCCTAATTTAGCTGGCTCAGAGGTGCCTGCCAGCTAAATTAGAATCCCACCTGTAGCTCCTCTCGCCGGACCAGCGCTGACTCGCCGCTGCGGGTTTTTTGTTTTCTTACTTACCTCGCCGAGCGTCGTGTCACTGCTGCTCCGGTGGGCGGTGCTCCAAGCGGGGGTCATCTGGCAGTCTCCGGCCACCTAAATTGGGACTCCACCTGGAGCTCCGCCCACCGGAGCAGAAACGACGCTCGGCGAGGTAAGTAAGGAAAGAAAAGCCAGTGCAAGCTTCGGCGCTATGCATCGGGGCATTTTGACAAGTACAAGTACTTGTCAAAATGTCCTGTATCGGGCTCGATTCTGAAGCTGGTATCGGGACATCCCTAATTTAAACGTAAGAGATATGCCCTAAGAAAAACTCCAACAAAGCTTCTCAGGATGGATCTCCTACTCCCAGCTCCTCTCTGTGCCACAATACAGTTGAGCAAAATTGAAGGTAAAGCTCCATTCACACCTAGGCACAAGCGTTTTTGTGCAAATCGGCACACGTTTAGTGTCTCGTCTAGCTTTTAACCCATGTACAAAAAGACGTGCGTTTTTATTAAGCCGATTGCAATACATTGTGGTGGATGGCCAAAATGTGCACATAAATGTCTAACATGATTGTCGGACGTTTCCATTGAACTCTATACGACCAAATGCTTTATAATCTGCCAAAAACACTCGTATACTTTTACCAGCATTCTACAGCGTTTTACATCTTGCAACTAATCCTTCGAACATCTCCAAAATACGCCCCTTCCTCGCCACTGAAACCTCAAAACTACTCATCCCCCTTCAGTCTATCATGAATGCTGCTGCTAGACTCATTCACCTAACCAACCGCTCAGTGTCTGCAACCCCCCTCTGTCAATCCCTGCACTGGCTTCCATCCTTCCCCCCCCCCTCTGCCGATCCCTACACTGGCTTCCATCCTTCACCCCCCTCTGCCGATCCCTGCACTGTCTTCCACTCACCCAAAGGATAAAATTCAAAATATTAACAATGACTTACGAAGCCATCCACAACTCTAACCCCCGGATAAATCTCAAACCTTGTCTCAAAGAATCATCCTAACCGTCCCCTCCGTTCTTCCAAAGACAGCCTGCTTTCCAGCTCCCTCGTCAACTCCTCCCATGCTCGCCTCCAGGACTTCACTAGAGTCTCTCCCATCCTCTGCAACTCTTTACCCCAACCTGTCCGACTATTTCCCATTCTGACTGCCTTTAGACGATCCTTTAAGATGTATCTCTTCATGGAAGCCCATCCCACCTCAACCATCACAATCTCAAACCATTCCTCCCCACACAGCTCCCTCCTCATGTGTCACTTCCCCCTCCCTTCTAGATTGTAAGCCCTCATGGGCAGGGCCCTGCTTCCCATCTTGTCTTAATTGTATTGTGATTGAAATGTCTTTCTTATATTGTAAAGCGCTGTGCAAACTGTTGGCGCTATATAAATCCTGTATAATAACAATAATAACTCTCAGGTGTGAACAGGAGCAATTGAAATGAATGGGATTTCTTGTGTTAAGGGTTTTGTCGCGCTTTGCTTTGAGCGTCCAAACTCCCGGTGTGAACAGGGACTAAGGCTGCAGTTCAGAATTGAAGAACTTTGAAGATTTTCTTCATACGGGTAGATTATTGATGGCAGAGAATATCTTCCTTTCTGTGATGAGAACATTACTGTTGTCTGGCAGGTAACTGCAAAAACCAAAAGGATTTCCGCATTTCATATCACGTCCTTGTGAAAACAACCCTTCGTTTCTGCAGCCTGTCATTTGTATGAGAAGAACATGTTCATGTTTTCACATGGTTGTGTGTTTTGCAATATCTGAACATCTTTGTTTTTGTTTTGACATGTCTGGAACTGCGGCTGTGTTGAAACAAACTCCTATTCTTCGTGCTTTTCATTCTCCAGTATGACTGGCAGTGGAAGTATCTGGCACATGTACAGACAGCATCTTTACTCCGACTTGTTCTATCAATCTGTAGGCCAAATCACTTCTAATTTCCAAATGTGCCTGAACCCCAAAACATAAATGTAATCCATTGCAGTTCACCAGTCCTTGGATGTGATGGCTGCATTCCTTTTTTTTCTTTTGGTTCCAGTTCTCCTTTTTTTTAAACTTTTTTTTATTTTTCACCTGATCTTGCAAGTTACACACTTTCTGTCCTAGGGTCATAACCCTTACTCAACAAACTTTATCTATGGAGGAGTAGTGTTACCCTAAGACAGGACTACAAAAACCTCCCCTCTCATCTTCTCTAGAACAGAGGTTCTGTAGTCCTCAGAGCTGGCATAGAATGTTGTATCAAATACGAATGCAGCACAGGCAGCATGCACAGGAAGTTGTCAGCTGACCAGATTTCTGGCAGGATCAGCAGGTATTTTTTCGCACTTATTGAAGAGATGTAACAAAACGCCGGAGACCAAAGAAGAGAAATTACAGCACTCGCCTGGATAAAAAAAATATATTACTGTGTATAACATAAATTAGTGTATGCATGTGTATTTTTTATTATATATTGTACAAAAAAAACTAAAGCAAAAATAATCCAAGCATAAATGTTATAAACCTAAAAAGCGTATATGCAGCCATTGGAAGGTTATCAAGATCTGCAATCGCAGCTATTAATGTCAGTTACTAAGTTCCAATAGAAATATATATTACAAAGTATCCCCAGGGATATGTGTAAAGTGACCCTGAAGCAGAAAAGCTAAAAAAAGCGCTTTCTTACTACAGTAACGAGGCATCTTATACTGAAATCCCAAAGTAAGCACGTGTGAGGTCACTAACATGGACCACCTGATCGATGCATATTTGCAGTTTACGTTTTTATGTCCTGTAAAAAAAAAATGCCTTTTTTTTTTTTTTTTTTCCTGGGTTATGTGAGCGCAGG
>NW_017306312.1:2277894-2292216 GCF_000935625.1 Nanorana parkeri
TAATAGTTGGGGTTTTCATGCTTGTTGTTTTTTTTTTTTTTTTGTCTGTCTTTTTTTTGTCTGTTTTAAAGCAAACCTGAATTTTCTATATCACCCTAGGACAGGGGTAGGCAACCTTGGCAAATCCCATCATGCCTGTGGCTGTCAGTCTTGCAATGCTTCATGGGATATGTAGCTTCACCACAGCTGGTTACCTACTCCTGTCCTAGTAAATTCTCAATAGGTTCCAGGACATCCTCATTAGTTTTCTTCAGTTTTTTTGTCACTGTGCTTCTAGAGCCTTGAAAGCCGTCAGTACTAAATTCCCACTTAAAGCATCTCTGTCCTTGGAAAGAAGAAATACTGAACCAAACCAAAATCAGACTGATAATTAAAAAGGAATTTCCTGTCTGGTGTGTAGCGATGCCAGCGTTCACTCTTGCAGACTAGGGCTCTGCCGCTGGTGTCCTAAATTTCCAGAATTGTTAGATGCTGCGTGCCCCTGTGTGCGCTCTTTTACCCGCTTCCCGCTACGTATCTAGAAACTATCTTCAACTGAGTTTTAAAGACAAACTCAAAATTGGAACACTGGTATAAGCAAAGTTGGAACTCCTTCTGTTTTACAATTTTTGTTTCTTCTGTGGGGTACATGTGTGTTCTGTATTTATCACTCCGGGTTCTAAATTGGCTCTATATGCATGTGAGATGGGGACCTTAGATTGTAAGCTCCTTGAGGGCAGGGATGATGTGAATGGTCTGTATGTAAATTGTTGGTGCGATATAAATAAATGTGCTGTACAGACAATTATGGTGGATGATGTAATTGACGGATGCTGTCTGCCATTTTTATTGTGCACTTATTTGATCAATTGCTCTATCAACAAATAGTTTAAGGCTCCATTCACATATATATCGTTTTGCGTTTCCCGCACGATTTTCTGCGTGGAAGACTGCGATGGTCTGAACGATGCACTTTAAAGTGCATTGAATTCTCTGTTTTAGAGCGGCACCGCACATTTCCGTACAGCCGAATACGCGCGGACAGCCGCTCGGGTGTTGGAGGAGCCCTCTTCTCTTTTTTTATTTTTTTATTTCTTCAAAGTATAAACTTGAGTGTCTGACTTTCTCTCCAATTTTATATTCAAATTCCTCCTAAAAGTATTTGTGAATCGTAAAAGCCTGTCATGGGACTCTCATACCTCTGCAACACTACATGGCCAACTGAGTGGCCACCACCATTTCCTGTGGGAGGGTCTTGGCTTCCTGTATCGTGTCTTTTCATTGGCCTGTGTCTCAGCCGGGCTGGAGACTCCTTCCTCCCATACACTGCCTAAACATCTCTCCTTGCAGCTTTTAGTTCTTTGAAACATGTCGGATGTAAAATACTGTAATGTGACGTAAACTGGCTCCCACTGCACAACCTTCCACATTGTTCATATGGGCAGAGCAGGACTTGTGTAAGATGATGATATATAAAGACAGAGTTGAGCTGGTAACATTTTTAAATACATGTAATTACTTTTAATACTTCTCTAGGCAAAAGGCTGTGTGCTATAAACTTCTCCTTTTTTAAATATGAACCATAGTTCAGGGGTGGACTAAGTAAATTGGGAGTCAGCAGGTTTTTTTTCAGGAGCCAGCTCCATTAAAAAGACAGAGCCTCAAAAGTTAGGCACCAGCTGCAATATTTAAGGAGCACTGGCTACCTGGCCCATTGAATACAAAGTAACAATTTCCCTGCATAACATACACCCTCTGCTGCTGATGCTTGTCTTTAGTTAGCCATCGTGCTGAGAAACACATGAAGGACTCTGGGCAAAATATTTCTTAACCCTTGTATGGAGACTCAGGAACAAAGCATTGCATTGTGGCTCAGGCATTGCCTGCTCAGGAACAGATCAATGCATTGTGGCTTCTGCCTGCAATGCTCTGTTCCTGAGCAGGCAGCTAGTTGGAAATCCTAAGTACTGTCGCAGGGACTTGGGGGGAATGGAAATTAAAGTTGGCCATACACTAATAAAATTCTTTCATTTTGCCTATGGACTGATTCCTCCATTCCGTCCTAAACCACATGGGCGGAGGAGCCCCCTGTATTCTGACAACACCCACCACTGTCAAAGTACCTGAACAGTGACTGTAGCTGATTTGCCTTCAGTCACTTTTCAGCCAAAAACCTTTGCTTGGCTCTTTCGATCAAAATCAATTGAGTAATCGACAAGTGTTGGCCAGCAGGGCCACCCACTGTTAGAATTGTGTCCAGTTCCCGTGAATCAGCTGAAATTTGCACACTATATGACCACAGAGCGGGTAAGCTGTGCAGCAAACCTGTTGCTTTACCTTGTGAAAACCGTTAAAAGGGGAATTTTGTTTTTCAAACCTTTTGATCTTGGATTGTATGTGACTTTAAATACCGGAGCTAGGCATCAATCTACTGTAAACCAAAACAAAGACTACCAGCTGCATTTATTCTTCATGTATACATTATTGTGTCTTGTTAGGTTTACGCCACCTTTTCCAATGAAGACTATGATAGACGTAACGACGAGGTGGACCCAGTGGCAGCATCTGCCGAGTATGAACTGGAGAAGAGGGTGGAGAAAATGGATGTCTTTCCTGTGGAAATTGAAAAAGGTAACATTGCTAGCCATGCACATCTTATTCTACCTTTTAGCACAATGCCAAGCAGGTTCGGTATAGATATCCCACGCATGTGACTAAATCTGTCTGTAAGGTGGAACTGCCCATCCTTTGTTGTGTGGTACATCCATGGCTGTACACACAGCAATCCATTGATGGCTACTTTCCAGTCGGTTTTTGATGTATGGCATGTCCATTTGATCTACCAATGTTAGTGGAATGTATAGTGAACATGTTGTTGGCCAGCACAGATGTCTGTGTGCTGGTTATCAATTACTTTGGTAATGGAAAAGAATGAACGGGAGTAACATCATCACTGGGCCCTCTGGTGAGGTCCTGGGAAAGTGAAAATCTCAAAACCTTGCTTACAACCCAGTTCAGATTTGGGCAGGAGGAGTTCTATAATTGTATTTTTGGATATTTGGAGAAGGGTTAGATCATCCACCAGATTTTTATTTTGCTCTGTGTACTTGTTGATGAGAATCTCTCTTGCTTCCTGTCCCACTGAGCACGACAGTGTATTAAAAACCTGACAGAGGGTTTGATCCTTCCCTACTGTAAAATGTGTTTTTATTGCAGTCTTTGCTTTTCTTCACTTCCCGTCCCTGTTAACCCCATCACTGGGAGCAACAAAAGAGAGCAATCCTTCCAAGTGGGCATAACGATGGCTGCAAAAACCTAACAACATGTTCTAACCTGTGCTATACTTTATAAAAGTAAAGAATCTAGTTTGTGTTATGGCCATGTGAGATATTCAGACTGGAGTATATGAAACCATTAGTTCCTAGAGGAAGATTGCTGCATTGCTTTATACCCTTTTTTTTGGGCACTGTTTGATCAGTGGACACTCTTCTCATGTCTTTGGCTGTTTCTGTGTTGTATACTCAGGCGACAGTGGCCTTGGCATCAGTATCATTGGAATGGGGGTTGGTGCAGATCAAGGTTTGGAGAAATTGGGAATCTTTGTAAAAACGATTGCAGAAGGCGGAGCAGCTCAAAGGGATGCACGGTATGTAACCATTTTACTTTATAACATTGTCTAATCTTTGGTAATATAGATGTTTTCTGATCATATTTTCTTTTTGTTCAATCTGTAAAGGCATGAAAGCCGTGAGACCTCCTGGGTGCCAGAAAAGGGGCTTGCCATAGGTTGAGATGTACGGCAAGCTTTTCTTTTTACTCAGCTGAACAGCTATCTCATGTCTGTGGTACCAGCAGGCAGTTCTAGCTGGCCAGTTGAACCGTTTCATGCAAGCTTGAATTATAAAGTTTGTGCTGAGGTTATTTTCACTGAAAACCTCATGTATACACGGTTGGTTATGCAAATCTGAGTAAAAGTTCCTCCTAGTCCTCCTGTCTAGTGTCCCGACTGGTTAGTGAGACTGCCATTACATTACTGGATGACCAGCACAGTATGTAGAATGACAAGGGGTAAAGAGTGACTATACCAAAACGTCAAGGTAACCTTCTGAGAGAACCTTTCTGCGAATACTAGTTGCCTGGTTGTCATGTTTATTGTCTTGGTCTTGGTCAGTTTGTTGCTGGCCTGGAATAAGCTTGCAGATGAGGACTTTCTCATACTTAACAGGTAAGCATGCTTGTTGCATTCTGGGACCAGCTAGTCCGCATGCTAGCCAGGCAAATAGGAGCTCCGAGTGTAGACCTGAAATGTTTTATTTCAATATTTTTATAACTCTTGACGTTTAACCAAAGACTATTTTTTGAGACAAATCAATGATGCGCTCATTCAAGTAAAGTTTGTTCCGCATTACACATTTTAAAAACATTTACCCTTTTGCTGCGCTTTCCTGAACATCCCGTCGGGGAGTGTGCAAATTTACTAGTAACCATATCAGACTCTTCAGGACTAAATGTCCCCTCATGCCTAGCACATGTGTGCTCCCTCGTGCTGAGGACTTTGCCTTGGCCGACATGTTCAGGCAGTCCAGAGGACAACACATGAAAGACGCGCCTCTGCTCCTCCAAGTCAAAAAAACAATCGAAAGAAAACAAATTCTTTATAAATATTGTTAAAGAAGAACTCCTAGTAAAAATTGTATTAACTGTTGCAATGGGGCTGCCCCCGCACTTCAAGGTTTGAGTGCTCATTTTTGCCTAGGGTCAAAAGTAACAGTTTTTGACTCGCCTGATTATCTGAGCCGTCTGGCCATGACCGTGCTTCCTCCTCGGCTGCAGCTATGGTATGTCCATCAGCATCCTCATGTCATATATAGTGTGTATAGAACGTGATGACTCGAGGAACCTTAGACCTCCACAGGTGAGGGGGAGAGAGGCTCTATTGACCGGTCTAAGAGTCGGAGGTTTAGGTGAGGTATAACTTTATTTTTGACTCTAGTCAAAAATGAGCGCTTACAGTGGTAGCCTCACTGCAAGGGTTGATCAAAGTTTTACCCGGATTTGTTATTTAAAAATACTTTTGTGTTCTTGAATTGATGGCGCTACCTACAGAGCCGCTGTCAGTAATTTTTCTTCGGAGGCAGAGCAGAAGCGTGTCTTTGGGCGTTTCCTGGTCTGTATGTATTGGCACAGGTACCATATGCACCTTGTGCTGTAGTCTGATGCTGGGAGCACACACACAAGGATGATTCCAGCGGGACTTCATAGGATCCTGCAAGGGACAGGAGCCACCCTGAGACTGGACACTGGGTCGCTTCTTTTCAAGACCATATGAGTTGGCAAGAAAATACATTTTGAATATCTAAAAGCTGCATGGACTGTAAGTATTTACATTAGGATTACAAAAACCAACTCCACATTTCACTTTATCTAGTTGCCGATATCTCTGCATCTCCGGCTTTGACATGTTTTCGGTGGATGTAATCACTGATGCATTTTTTTTCATCATATGCTTGGTTTGAATTTACAGGTTCGTGAGCGATTTGTTTGTCAGTTTAGGTCATAGGGAGTTGTTGTACAATTCTCTGCAATGCGGTTCTAGCTGTATGTGACGTCGCTGATGTGTAATGTTTATCCAGACATGCTTTGTACATGATAGACACCCTAACACATGCTTCAAGTGTGCTCAGTAATGTGCATACTGAAATGTGTCATTGCATTTCTTCAGGGTGCGTTGAGTATGTCACCAATGTCAAGAATTTGAAAGAAACACATATGGTGCTGGCTTATTTTGGTAACCTAATAGTTTTTCTATACATGTGCAAGCAGCAATAATGCAGATCATGAATAATGACTGTGTAATTTCTGTAGTTAAAGGAACTTTTCAGGGCAATGGCACCCCCACTTAACTCGGCCTTCACCTGCCACTCTGTTCAGTTGAGCTCTTGGAGATTCCTGGTAGGTTTGCATATGGGGAAATGACCAGGACTTCTCTCCTCCGTCCCAGGATGCAGTGCTCAGAGCTGAGCAGCCCTTTGCTAGGCCTGAGCACTGTCGTGGGGGAGGGGAAGAAGGTCATTAACCCTTTGTAAGCTCCAACACTAACCAAATCAGAGTTTGTGCAGGGATCTGACTCAGGGCTGTGGCAGGGAAACAGGGCGTCGGGGACGCAGGTAAGATAAATGCTCTAAAATTGCAAGTTAAAATTGGTGCAAGCATACAGATTAGTGCAAGGCCTGAACCTGGGAACCCGTATAAACTGTTGGCTTCAGCTGTTCTTGACTGCACAGGCCAGAGGTCATATAGGTTTTGAACACCTCCCTCTGAGGGCCTGTTCACACCCAGTTGCAGTGCGATCCAGCAAGAACGCGCTGCCTCGCATTGCGGCCGGCTCACTTTTTAGTGGGGCAGGAGGGGGCGTGGTGGGCCATTAAAGTGAATGGCACTGTAGCCACGCCCTCCAGGCGCAATGCGATTCCCAAGGCACATTGTGTCTGTGGTCTGGTGCGAACAAAATAGTGCTTGCAGCATTTTGATCGCACCGCATCGGACTACAGGCACAATGTGCCTTGGGATCCCGTGCGGGCAGTCGCATTGCGGCCGGAGGGCGTGGCCGGCTGCAATGCGAGGCAGTGTGTTCTGGCCAGAATTGGGCCGGAACGCACTGCAACTAGTGTGAACGGACCCTGAGTATGTCCGCATGCTCCTGTATTTGCATAAGGGGCAGAGACCATCACTGAACAGCACAGTGTTTCCTGTGACTCGCCCCAGTCTATCCTCTGTTTCCCCCTTCTCATTTGATAGAACTGCATTAAAAAATGCGTCTGAAAAGAGTGCAGGAGACGGAGGATTGGGTTCAGATATAACAAGCACTATGCAAGTATGCATGCATTACTTTTAACTTGCAATTTCGGAGCGGTAGCATTTGAAAAGCACTTTCGTTTAGCTTTAAAGTGTATTTCCACTTTTTGCAGCCAAATTAGGATAACAGCTATTCTTTATTTTGTTGCTTTTATTCACATTGCATAACTTTAAAATATATAGATTGCTGCTTAAATATTCCTCTTTCCTGAAAGGGACTTCTAAACTGCTTGTACTGCTGTGCTGGTAGATCTCGGTATTCGTTGTGAGGTTAAAGTTGAAGGTTAAAAATCTAGAATTGTATGTTAGAGGAAGCTCAGTGTGTCCCTAGTCTTTCTATGGGGACAAGCAGAGTTCCCTGTCACTTTGAAATTGGACAGAGAAGCTTGCAAACACGTTCTGGACAGACTCATCTAAAAGGTAAATGTGTTTTTTAAAACAAACTTTTTAGAAATGTTGTGTAAATGGCAACACAAACCTATATAGTGGGGGGGGGTTTCTCAAATTTGTGAGCAGGTATAATGGATTACGAATTGTCTCCAGTACAGCCATCATTCATCCAGCTGTTCAGTGCTATCCTGGACAGGGTGGCCTCATCTTGTGTCTGTGAGAATCTCATAAAAGGATTTATTAGTACAAAAAGCGAATTGTTAAATAAGCGGAGCTGCAGGATTGTGAATTTTACAGTGCTTGCATTTTATAACCTTGTCCTAATCCATTTCCCTTACATTCCTTCTCAAATGTATACCCAATGCTCTGGATCCCGGATACAGTTTTATCTGCTGAAATGCCCTTGCAATGTTCACTTTCCTGCTTCCCCACACATATGTCTGTGTCTATGCGAATTATTCTCTAGGAAGAATAAACTAACCCTGGAGGTGGTTCCTTATTTTGTATGGTAAATGCTGGCATGGGACAGCAGGAGAGAAAGCTGTAGCAGAGGATGTAAACATTGCCACGGTTCTATGAAGGGCACACCATTCAGCACACAGTAGAATGGCACCTAGGGCTTTAACAGCTGGTATATTGGGAAGGATGGGGGAGAGAGAGGGTATAAAATACAAGTTTTCATTAGGAGGTTGAGTCCCCATGTTCTTCTATAAATCCCTTTTGAACATCTATAACATTGTCCGGCATAGGACAACATAGCTTTTTACTTTTCTGTTTTTGCTTAGTCAATATTGATTGTCATTGCCTAATCATGAAACCCGTGTTAATGATTGAAATGTCTGAACCACTCTAGATTTTGTCAGCTGGCTGTAACCTTTTTATTCTGATGGGTCCCTGAATATGAGTTGATCTTTACCATTTGCCCTGCACTTTTATACCATTGTCTTTTTATCCCTGTTCCCAGGATTCAAGTCAATGACCAAATTGTGGAGGTAGATGGTACTAGTTTAGTTGGAGTGACACAACTCTTTGCAGCCACGGTACTGAAGAACACCAAAGGCACAGTCAGGTGGGTGAAAGCTTTGTTTAAAATGTTCTCTGCTAAAAATGCCTGAACTTAAAATGATTGTAAATTTATAATGGTCAGACTCGGCCTTGCTGCTGCTTTTCTATGTCAATAAGTAATGACATGCTGCACATTCATGACTTTAAGTAGAATGCTTATACAGAGTTCTCGTGTAATGAGAAGAACAAGTTATTGTTTCAAATGAGGTGCTTCCTAAACAACTACATATGTCCACCTAACGTTGTTTATGTGTTTGTTATTGTGGATATATTAGGGAATGGTTAAAACGTCACTGTTTTTGTTTTTGGCATCTGTATCCCAATGATTTACCTTTTTTAGAACCCTGTTCACAGTGGGGTGGTTCGGCCATGCGGATCCGCCGACATGAATGATCCCATACATTGTTATGGGGACCATTCATGTGACCACACGGGTCTGCGCGATCGAAACCGCCTCCCGCCCCAATTTGCTCCCTGAGCTTTTTTCTTTTTTTTCAGCGCGGTTTGCATACAGCTTTCAATGGAACCACGCTGATCAGCATGGCTTTGGGAGTTTTAAATTGTGTTTCAGCTCTGAAACACCGCCTTTTTAAAAATCATGCAGAAACAGTGCTGATCGGCGGCCTTACTCCGATCCTGTGCACACAACAGCAAGTGAAAATAACACTCTCCAAAGTAATGGACTTATCCTATGAGACAAAGTTATGGACATATCCTATGAGACAAAGTAATGGACTTATCCTATGAGACAAAGTAATGGACATATCCTAAGAGAGTTGTCACTGGAACAAGTGTTCCTTTTCTTGTTATGACTGCTTAAAATTGTAAATGTGTCATCACTCTCTGTCCCCAAGAATAGTTACCAAGATAGGAATAAAAACCTCACCCTTACCGCTCTCTCCAAAACGTGCATGTGAGGCCAAGGCCTTTTTTTCTTCTTCTTCTTTACACTTTAACATATCGCTTTTCTTTGCAGTAGGAGCGCAAATAATTTGCAATCCAGTAAACAACCTTGAACAATTGTCACTATACACATACTGCTCCCTACTTATTGACTGCACACCTAACATTCAAATGCTAGTTTTCCCCAAAATTGGGCTAGGTCAATGCATACCTGTCAGTAATGCTAAGCTTTAAAACGTCTTTTATAAATAATAGTACTGGCCTAAAAGAACCACAGGTCTGTATCTGTTCCTAATTGGCACGTTTCATTGTAGAGGCAAAAGTTTTGTTTGGAGGGAAAATGACTATCCTGCCCTTTGCTAGCAGATCACAGTTGGGTTTTTTTTCCCCAGCTCACATTAGGGAATGTTAGTTGGAATCTGAGCTCAGTCCAGACCCCTTTTATGCTGGAGATCTAATGTATTTTCTGTGGTATGTATAATGTTCCTCACTATCTGCATTCATTACAAAAAACAAACTGTTTTGACCTGCACTGTAATACCTCTTTGATCTATTTTAGAGTGAAGCGACTTGGCACAGCAGAGCAAAATTGACTTGTGTTCCATGACATTTAACCCTGCATAGTTAGCATCCTGCTCTTTTGGCTTTCTAGATGTAGAAAGAAAAATTCCTTAATAGTCCTCAGATGAAATGTGCCTGGTGAATGGTCAGTTGTAAGCTTGCCAAGGTAGAATAAAGGCTGGACTATGTAGGCAGTCCCAGCTTGCGAATGATTGTATTTCTCTGTGGGCTCAAATTGCATGCAGTGATTTTGGGCAGCAGTTCTCAAACCTATTCCGTTCAGTCCTCATGTGCTACGACTTTCTGACCCCCCCCTGAGCATCGCCTATTTCACACCGCATTTCGGAACTACAAATATTGCTGAAAGTGACTTTAATCAGAACTTCTATAAATCATTTTGGTTTATAGCAAATAATTATAAAAAGATTTATTTTTAAATCTAATGCAAATTGATTCTGATATCCAGGCAGGTATTCATTACCATTTAATGTCATTAAAATATATGGAGGTCTGATGCAGATGTGACCTATTTTCCACTGAAGTGACCTTTGTGGGGCTGGACAGTGTTTGCAGTCCGGGGACGTGCTGTTTGCAGATACATTCTTTGGCCAGATGTCCGTGCTTCTGTTTAGTTCCTCTCTACCCATCCTGTCCACACCAGCTTCTGTTCATTTTTATGCACTGTTTGTCTGTCTGTATTTGTTCACTGTCTGTGTGCTGTGTCTAAACCGCTTCTGCCCACTTGGTTCAAACTCTGTGGATTCTGCCTTCTGCCCACTTTAACCTGCTTTGTCCATATTCCTTTCTAATACAATGTCTTCCTTCCTAACATGGCCAAAATATTTGCTAATAACCTAGTACTTCTACTTTTTATATAGGAAGACTTGTGCCTCATTTAAAGAGACAGTACACCGCTCACAGTAAGAGGAGGGCTGGGGCAGGGCATTACTTGGAAATAGGCCTAAAATAGTAATTATTTTGCCAACATCCTTGGCTAAAATAAAATTGTTCTTCCTTCTTGTATAAGTATAGGAAGGCCCAGGATAGGGTATTTAGAGAGAACGATGCATCAACTGGCTCTCCATCTCAGCAGCCAGTCAGGGCATATGCCTCTCATTTTCTTTTACTGGGCAGTGATGATATGGGGAAGTAGTGGAAAATCACGGACATGTCACTCTGGCTACCTTTTAAGTATTTGTAAGCTATTTTTACTTTTCTGAATGTAGTCTGAATGAGAGCAGGCACAACAGGTCCTGACTTTAGGTTTAAATGGAAATTCGAGCACAAAGTGAGATTCTTCCCCCTCTACTTTTAATGACCATACCAGGTGGATGAGGCTTGGAGTTCAGATGTAGCGATCTCTCCACCAAAGTAATTCAGATATTTCCAAACTGTTCCATCCAAATCTTCTGATTCTTTCCTTTTTATTCATAAAATGGATCTTTTATTCAATATAAGTCCGAGCAATGTTCAATATAATCCAAGCAGCTGTCATTAATCTTTTTGTAACTAGAATATTTCCTCCCCTCATAGTGGGTGGCCTTATAGTTGCTCAGACAGGTAAAATATATCACTGGTGAGAGTCCTAATCTGCCAGCATTTGTAGTACCTTTTTATTGTGCTATTTTTTTTTTTAAGAGAACCTGACCTCTTTTGGCTTATGCAAGAATCAGACTTATTCATAGTCAAATGATTAGAGTTGGGGAGACTTAAGCTGGGCATACACTATAAGAATTTCGGCTGGTTCTTGAATAACCGGATGTAATTGCACAGTGGGTGCCGCTGTCTGCACACTTTCCAGCGGCATCCCTCGATTAGCTAATCGAAGGAGCCAGTCGGAAAATCTTCGAACAAACTGAGCCAAATGAGCTGCTGTTTGGGTATTCTGACAGCGGACAGGGTCATAATAGAATGGAAACAGTGGGAGCTTCCTCGATCAACGCTTGCGAGTGTTGATGGAGGATTCTGTAATATTTTCTTCATTTAACCTGCAGGTTGAAGAAAGAAAATATCTGTGTATAGCCAGCTTTACCTGTGAAAGATTTATACCACCCACCTTCCTCATTTAACTTCACTTCCTTTTATCTGAGGAGGGTGGTTCCTGGAGGTACGAGTCACAGATGAGAAGTGCCCTGAGGACTGGCAATCATTGCCCTGTCAACTGTCTGACCTCATGTTTATACCATCATGTCTAGGCACGCATACCAGTATCGGATACAGTGCCCTGAGGTGGTTTACATGAATCCTAACCGAGATCAGCTTTTTGATCCCAAAGCTTGAGAACAATATAGGTTTTACACAATTATTGTACATATGATGGTAACACCCAGTACAGATGCATCGGAAACTTCTACCGTGCCCTCTTGTACAAGGGCAGGACCCTGCATCCTAGTGCTAGGCTGTACACATGGCCTTCACTCTCCAGCCTTTCCTAAGGCTATGTCCACCTATCATTCAGTTCTAAAGTATCTGAGCCTCTGGTGGCCACTAAGGTTCTGGCATTTGACAGTACTAGGATGGGGCAGGGTTCATTGCCCATGTTCTACCTTTGCCTTGTTTCCTGGGCTCTCCCCAGGCACAAAGGAACGGAGTTGTAAATAGACACTGTGATTTACCAGTAATGAATTTTGTACTTTTCTGTGTACATGACAAATTTTACTTTTAAATAAAACATTTTAAATATGCTCATTAAAAATTGCCTAATGTATTATGTATATTTTGTTCTGGTTGAAGCTCGTATTTATAAATCTGTCGCATGATAACACATGCCTTGCTTTCATTTCTTGTTTTTACTTTTCCCACCTTAGATTTCTTATTGGGAGAGAGAAACCAGGAACACAAAGTGAGGTGGCACGTCTTATCAGTGAGACTCTGGAGCAGGAGAGATGTCAGCAGATGTACGAGCAGCACTACTCTGAGGGCAGCACTGGGCAGGTAATGGCAATGACTTATGTAGGTCTTTAAAGTACACCATTGTCATTTACTTAGAGGAGCCCTGTACTGAGGAAGTATGGACGTCACCATCGCTGACCTTTCCCAACAAAAATGCTTTCCTAGCCATGTTGCCACTTTAGCAATTCTAGCTGACAGATGTACTAACTGTATGCGCATTTTTTCCTGTTTATAATATAACTTGGTGTTTTAGACCAGAAAAAGCAGCCAATTTGTTGGGTGTTTGAATATTCACCATCTAATATCACTAGCTGAACTCCCGAACATAGCTAAAATTTTTATGTTGCATGAACCAAATTCCTTTGCTAACCTAGACGTTACCTTGTACAAGAAGCAGTGACATCATCAATAATGTACATAACCTGTGCAGACAGAGAATCTGGGAAATAAAAAAAAACACACTAAAGGCTGCCTGCAGAATGCTACAGGAGGGGGTGTATACAAGACCAGTCACTCTGCTCAAGGAGAGAGTTGGTCTTAAAAGAGCACTATAGCCAAACCTTTTTTGGCCATAGTTTTCTTTAGGGTCATAGAAGGTGGCGCTGCAGCCGGGACGGATCCCGACAGTATTGTCGGGATCCACCCAGCTGTCTGACGGCTTGTTTTGCCTCTAGCAATCGTATAGCGGTATGTGATCACTTGGTTCTCGATCTATAGTGCCGAGGTGTGACAGCTTCAGTGTCACACATCGGCTCTTAACTATTGGGGTGAGTATTTCACTCTCCCCATAATTCTCATGTAATACCTGGAAGCTTCAGCACAGAGGAAGTATGGACAGAGGCACAATTTCATGCTGGATTCGTGTACAGATCTGGAGGAAATATACAAAGTACAGCAAAATTCAAGACTAAATACACATGCCTCTTGTATTGTGTACAATATTTGCTCATCTCTCAGCTTTAAGAGGTCTTCAGATAAAACCTATTCTTCTGTAATATATATGCCTTCAGATGGCTGCTTACATGTTATGTTTTAGAATGCATGTTATTGCAATAAGCTGTTGTGCAAGGGTTTTTGTGTATATGTCCAGGACCAAAACTAAAGGAAACGGAATTTCAGTGACAATACACTCCGAGTCAGCAATGACGGTGTTCATATTTGTCAGGACGGCTGTAAATTGTCAACTCACTGTCTCAACTCTTTTCCATACTTGTATCTGTGTGTCGCATATATATTTATCTTGTTTGCAGGAAGAAGATTTTGAAGATGAGGAGGATGATGACGACGACGATGATCATCTAGAGTCCCAGTCACATGGCAATTCTGTGGAAGTTTTCGAGCTGCCAGAAAACGACATCAGTTTCTCTCTGGATATGGATATGGACACATCACAGATGGCTTTAAAATTTAAAGAGGTACACAGGATGTGGGATATGGTTGTGTATGACATTATGATATGGGCAGACGTAACAATTATGTAGGACACAACCGTATTCTTGTGTCATGCAAATTGCAGCAGACTCTGGGAGGAAATGGTGCATACATCGAGGTCTTGTGTGTGTTTGGGTTGTTATTTGTTTTAGTTAGGTGCTAGGTCCTAGTAACAGAATGACAGTATTGGAGTCAGTCATACAGGGAATTAAACAAAAAATCTGTCTCAATAAACCACAATATATA
>NW_017306312.1:2293232-2305063 GCF_000935625.1 Nanorana parkeri
ATATATTACACAAAACAGCGCCTTCTCCACGTGAAATACTATTTAATTCGTCATCAAAGAAACTGAGAAAATATACTCGCAAACACGTTCTGAATGTCCATTATACAGACTAACCTTCCAAGCTAATGGACTCTGGTCAGCACCCTGTAGAACTGTCAGGCATCTAGAATGTGAGCAGAAGCAGTCTATTGTACCCTCCTGACGCGTTTCCGGGGATGAACCTTCTTTTTCAGAACAAATGTCGTAATGGAAAGATGCTATTTGTTACACACAAGTAAATGACGTTCTATTTGCTGATTGGTTAACTTGATGGCGGAGCCTGTGGTTTGAGTCTAGTACCGACTAAGTCAGTAGGGCGCATGTATGCCCTCCTAGTGAACCGGAAAGTTCAATCAAATGGAGTGTGTGTGGACACGGACGCAGCTGATCGCTGGGCGGAATTGCCGACATGGCCTTGCGATGTGTCAGAGAAGAAGTGGGTGGGACACAGACTGGATGTGTCTGTTGCTCGTCCCAGTTGTGAAGGTGATGGCCTGAAAGCGTGAGCGGTGATTAACCTAAACGTCCAGGAAACCACAGAGCCAGCAATTTTGTCCTGGTTGTCAAGGTGATGGCATGAGGGAGTGGGCAGTGGACAAGCTGGCCGCTCCAGGGAACCATGGAGCAGGCAGTCAATTGGTGGGACAGAAAACCTCTGATGCCAGTAACTGCAACAAATGTCCTCCAGCTCTGTCCGCACAAGGCCAGGCCAATCGGCTTGTGCAATTCAGCAAAGACATGATATGAAGAAGTGTCTACATTACCAGCTTGAACGTGCAATAAATTCATAAAATGTTTGTCTCTGCATATTGGATTATTGTGTCCCTACACTGCCATATAGTAGTCAGACTTCTCTGTGTTTAATGCCTTTGTTGGCCTAATTAAAGGGAATTCTAAATCTTTATTTTCACATTTTATTTTACCCACTTGGAGCGTGTCCTGTGTCCCACAGTACTTAGTACCCAGTGAGACCTTAATATTTAGGCCTGGTTCGCACCTTGGCGTTTTACAGCGCGTTCCTACGCGCTGTAAAAAGCTCAACATGTAAAAACCAATAATTGCCTATGGGCATGGTTCCCACCTGTGCGTATTTCAGCGCGTAGGAACGCGCTGAAAAACGCCCTACGCCCAAAGAAGTACAGGAGCTAATTTGGAGCGTTTTTGTCCGCGCGTATCCATTAGGATACAGCCGGTTAGCCCTCGCAAAAGTGCGTTTGTCGTGCGTTTCTTTTGCCGCAAATCACGGTAACGCGCAGCACGACACGTGCAGCGAACGCGCATATTACGTAAGCCCAGGTGTGAACCCAGCCTTACTGCTGCTTGAAGTGGTTTTACTGACGGACAAAAGCATGTCTGTAAACTTCCATTATTAACCGCATTGTATTGTCCAATACACTTAGTGACACTAAACTCAAGGTAAAGCTTAAAAATGCATTCAAGTACCTTTTTTAAAGTGACATGAAAGTCTTTTATTATTTTATTGTGTTTTTTTTTTTTTTAATCTATTGCTAGCAAGCTTTAATGTCACTTTATTAACAAACATTTGATTTGTCTATCACTTAGCTGAAGATCCTCAAATCATCTCTGAATTGGTGCTGATACTGTCCTTCCTTCTGGAGGGTGACTTCTTTGTTTCCTACGGTCCCTGTGTGTGTTGTAAAGTAGTCACCGCTCCAAGCTCACTCCCATGATGGGCTACAATCTCAATACAAATTGGTAAAACTATTTTGCCTCATAATGAGATCGATTTTGAAGTGGTGGCTACTTTACAACAAGTGTACGGGGACCATAGCGAACAAAAGTAGCCGCCCTCCAGAAGGAAGGACCGTGTCGGCACCAATTCAGAGATGATTTGAGGATCTACAGCCGAGTGATATACAAATAAGATACATTTTTGTTTATAGTTAAGGTACTTGGATGCAGTTTTAACATTTTTTAACTCCTGAGTTTTTTAGCGTCGCTTTAATAGCAGTAACCCATACTACATTAAGTGTAGCTTCCCCCCCCCACTTTTTAATGCTTAAAAAGCCTCCCCCTGGCCTGGAATGATGCTCCCATACCAGAGGGTCAGGATCTGCTGGGTGCTCTGCTACGTTAAAACCTATCAGATGGAAATTGTAATAGTGCTGAAAAAGTTAGACATTTTACTTGATGTGACAAATTGTAACAATCTAGTCTGATAAGTTATTTGGGGCAGGTCATGGGAATTTCCTCACCCCTAGTTGCAGGTGATCCTTAGCAGGATAAACAATACAAATATTGAAATTCCTCCCCAGGTCTGGGCACACATGTGTATATCAATCTGCTCCTCAGGACGCTCTAGTTTCACGGTTTTTCACGTGTTCTGATGGCAAATGATATACAGATTGTCTCG
Source organism: Nanorana parkeri (assembly GCF_000935625.1). Lineage (NCBI taxonomy): Eukaryota > Metazoa > Chordata > Amphibia > Anura > Dicroglossidae > Nanorana > Nanorana parkeri. The sequence goes on from NW_017306312.1 coordinate 2,295,646, forward strand.
TGGAATGTACGGGGCCTGAACTCCAAATTTAAAAGGGCTTTGGTACTTAAATACAAATATTTTCTTACCCATGCCTTGTTTGGATATACTGTTATGTAGAAAAGATGAGGATCCACATCAGTTTTTGGCCTACAGTAGCTGTTGCAGTCTGTTTATTTGCCACCAAAGTGGACACACTCAGATCCTGTTGTCTGCAAAACCTATATACGTGCTAAAAACTTACTAAAACCACCGATTTATTATCTTTGGGCACAATCATTCTCACCCTCCAGAAACTCTGAGACTTATTAAAATGTGTTTCAAGCTTTTAATCCTCTTGTATCATTATATTGTAAAAGCACTAAAGTTGAACCTGTAAGCTGACACCATCATTTTCATTTTTCAAGTTGCAACTGAAGCACGCTGTCACAACTGCAGAGGTGATGCAGCTGAAAGAGAGGGTAAGTTCTTTTACCGTTTTATGAAATATAGTTTTCACTTTCTTCTCATAGGTGTGCACTTCTGAGATGGTGAAAAAACTCCTCATAAGGGAAGCTGCTTCTGCTGTACGCTTTCGCATGTTGTGCTATTGGTATGATTGACTGATATGCACAGAGATACTGTATATAGTAAGGGTATCTGGCACAGCGTTTCCCTGTTAGCTGTTCCCACATGTAAGGGAAGTGTGTTGGCCAGAACAGTCAGGTTATAAAGTAGTTCTTTTTCTCAGTCTGCCTAGACCATGAAAGCAATAATGTGTTTGGTTACTTTGGGAAGCACAACAAATGGCAAACGCACTCATCAACTCAACCAACTTTAAAAGCAAGGTGCACATGGAAGGGCCTTAAACAGCACAACAGCAAAAAGTTTCCCAGCACTCTCACCAGCCAACATGCAAAAAACAACCTGTCTAGCTGCTACGGTTAAAAACAGAGGTTTTAGATGCACGTCTTCTGCAGAATATGTGAAAGCCGCACTGCCTCGTCAAGGCTCCTCTGTGTAGAGCGGCTCTAACCCTAACCTATTAGAGTCTCCATCTTGGAGCACATGTAGCAAAAGATAAAATTGGGTGCAGGTTCGCCAGGAGGCAGCCCAACCTCCCTAAAGGCACATGGACACACAAGGGACCCCGCAGATCACAACGGCAGCTGAGACCCCCCCAGTGTATCACTGCACCAAATCATGGAAGGAAAACAAATGGCAAACACACTCATCATCTCATAACCAGCTTTAAAGCAAGGTGCACATGGAAGGGCTTTATACAGTACAACAGCAAAAAGTTTCCCATCACACTCACCAGCCAGCATGCAGGTTGTTGTTTTTTTTTTGCATGCTGCCTGATGAGGGTGCTGTGAAACTTTTTGCTGGTTACTTTGGGAGACATGGCCCGTTAAGCTGAAGTAAAATTAGATTTTTCAGGAACTTGTTTATGACAGAAGAGGCATTGTATGTCCCACCTGTCATAGATGCTTCTTTCTGCCAGTTGGTGCATTTTTCTGTGTGGGTACACAAAGCCGCACGTGCGCAGCTCGGTCTACAATCTCTGCACGATTCTGTGCTCAGACGAAGTAACTTCTGTGTGAGTGCGGGGGAATTATATTATCTTGGCCCAGCCAATCAAGCGGCTGAAGACTTCAAACCTGGGAGAAGATGGAAGTGCTGGCAACGGAGGGGGATCGCTGACATACCAATGTTGGAGAGGAACACTTTGGTAGGTAGATGTGCCCCAAGGGTGTACATACTAGCAATTTATGGCTAAAAGCTCCTGGGGTCCCATCTTTATTTTTTATTTTTGCCAGCGGTTTACTTCAGCTTAAACTTTTTCACCCGGGTGACTATGAGGCTAGGGAATGGATATATTCAAGAATAATATTGGGAATGGTTAGATTAGTAAATCTCAGCATTTACATTATCCTCTACAAAATCTGACTGACACAGAAATCTCCCTTTTTTTTCATGTGGTCTATGAAAAAAAAAAAACCTTTTCTACTTGAAAGAGCAGGAAGTTCTCATTGGCTCATCATTCTTATTTGTTTTATAGATAAAAGCTGCCGAGGCAGAAAAGCTGGATTGGGAGACAAACCGGTCGAAGTATCTGCAGTCCGTAGAAGAAAACAAGGAGAAGATTAAGAAGTTGGAGACCTATTGGCTGGAGGCTCAGGCACTGTGTAAAACTGTTAATGAACATCTGAAGGAAACCCAAGAGCAGTATGATACACTGGAGAAGAAATACACAAAGGCCAAGAAGTTACTGAAAGAATTTCAGCTGAAGTGAGTTGTCACCTTTTGTGTAGTAATGTGATTCGCATCCATGTGTTTCAGAAACAAGGTTTTATATAAAGCAAGTTTATCACTGAAGTGTAACAATTGGAAGATGTAAAAAATAGTATTCTAGATATACCTTAAACTTTTTTTTTTTTAAATGCTGCATGTACTGTATTAGTGTATGCTTATGATTTTCTTCCCACAATCCCCTGTACAGTAGAAGCCAGGCTCACGCACACACACACACTTTTTACAGGAAAAATTGAGGGGAATTCATCTTCAAGGGGCCACATTATGTCTTCCGAGCGCCGCACAAACTCAATTCCAGAAATAAGATTATAGTACCTATTGCAGTTTACAACATTCTATCCCAGAGAAAGGGCTTCGAAACTTTTTTCCTGAGGAGCCGAGCTACAAAATTAACTAAGGTAGTGTTCTCAGCTGGAGAACAGGCAGGACCTCATTCAATTTAAACTTTACATTGGTCCATCGTGGCTTAATGCATATATCGTACTTGAGCAGCCCACGGCAATCCTGTAAAGTACCATAGTAGCCAGAGCTACTTCAGTGCTGACAGTCTTCTTGCTCTTGTATTGCACTGTGCAGATTCCACTCTGCTGTGAAAATACAAGGGGGGGTGCTCGCTTGGCACATCTGCCAATCGGAGAAGGCCTTGTATTTGATAAAAATAGGCATTCTCTGAATGGCCACTCTGCTGAGTGAGCGATCACCATGGGCTGATCAGGTATGACATATGCATACTTACATTGGGCTAAGCAGGAATTGTATCACAGAAATATAAATAATTTGGTAAATAAAACACAGAAGAAGTTTATGTATTTCAAGTCTGCAGTTACCTGTGTCCTGCCGAAGATATTCTTGTGTTTTGCTTGTCTTGTGTTTGCACATTCCATAATTTTTCATTTTAAATTCGCAACCTTATTCCTCCTTAGCTTGCTGCACACTTTGTGCCTCGAACTATAGGAGCTTCCTCCATAATGGTGTTTTTGGTAGTTGCCATAATTTAATCTCAGTAGCCTTTAACATCTGCTTGTTGCTCAGTTTATTGGCTGTGGTCCTAATGTCCCATGTTTCAATTTGTAATCCATTTTAGTATGTTGGAAACTCCTAGGCAGCTTATAACTGCAACCTAAAAAAACTTTCAAATATTTTCTTAAGGATTTACAGATGTTTTGACCAACGATTTTACCCAATGTTCACTCATGAGTCACATATTTTGCAAAGAAGATTTGGTTAGAAAAATGTTGAATCTTGGGTGAAAACCTTTATAGACCAACCAGCAGGAGATGTTTTTATATCCTTTTTGTTCTCATTTTACTTTCAGAGAAATAGAATTTGAAAAGAAAGAGAAGGAGCACCAAGAGCTCCTAAAAGGAAAGGACAGACGTCACAGCGAACAAATGAATTTGCTAAAAGCAAGAGTAAGAGGTTTTTTTTTTTTTTGCAGTAAATGATTATAGTTTGTAAATTATTTGAAAGTAAATGCTTGTAACGTCACAAGGTGTTTAACCAGTTGACATCCGCGGTGTTAAACCCCCTTCCCATCCAGGCCATTTTTCAGTATTCAGCGCTGCGGTACTTTGACATTTATTCCGTCATGTAACGCTGTACTGAAATTTTATACAATTTTTTGGGGACAGATAGAGCTTTCTTTTGGTGGTATTTAATCACCACTGGGGGTTTTTATTTTTTACTATATTAAGGAAAAATTACCGAAATTTAAAAAAAAATGTTTCCCCTATATTAAATGATAAAACATTTATTATTACCCAATTTTTTTGTAAAATATAAAAGACTGGGTCACGTCGGGTAAAAAGACACCAAACATATCAAGCCTTAAAATTGCATGCGCGCGCGAAACCTCAAAAAAATGATAATACCCAAAATTGGCCATAGGCGACGCTTTAAAAGCTTTTTACCGCTCATCAGTTTAGTATTATCAGTGATTGATGGCCCTAAAATGATTGCTCTCACTGCGACGTTCACGGGGATATGTAACGTGTGTAGCGCAATTGTTGTTTTTGCGCGCTGGTGCACCGGACACATATTTACGTTTATATCTGCGTGGGGGTGGGGGAGTTAAACATATGCTATTATATAGGGGGATAACAATCCCCTATATAATAAAGCAAAGGCACACTGACACGTCCTCCTTTTATGGAGACGGGTTCCTAGGACCCCTAATGTCACCTGTGGACCCCAAAAGAAGCTGATGAAGCACAGATTTGCTTCATCAGCTTCTTTTCTCTGGCTATAGCAGCCAGATGACTGACAGGGGAATGCGGAAGTGATGGTGGGGCTGCCGAAAAAACGAGCACATATAGACGATCGGCTGGCTATGGAGCCGCCGACCGTCTATGTGAAACACCCCGCCAGGGGGCGTGTGCGAGCAGAAAAAAAATGCCGTCTGGAGACGGCAACCCACCAATGCTGCAGTGCCGTCCGTCCATTTTTTTACAACGGGCGGACGGCAAGTGGTTAAAGCTGCATTTCAGGCAGATAAAGTTGACTTTCAGATAGTGCACTTATTCTTCCTGCCTAGCCCATTGGCCTAAGGTTAGCCACCGACGCAGCAAGGTTGGTGCCCTGCAGGCCCAACTAGACATGTATGAGGCCATCTCCTGAGCTGTATGGGGAAAAATTGTTGATACTCTGTTGCTTACAAATGTCCCATTTAGCTTCGGTCCTAATCGGGAACAGTATAAACGTATATTAGGGCTGACCTATACTTGGACGTAATCGTTAGTCTTAACAGTCCTTAATGTTTACTCTTTTTCTCACACCTTGCACGACTGTCAGCATCATTTTATGTAGCTATTTGCGCATGGGTCTGCTTTACAGCGAATCTGTCCTAAAAACTCATACTTGCCACAAAGCACTACAGTCATGGGCAAACCCTGAGCCATTCTGACAAAAGCTTTACAACTTCCTGATAGTGCAGTAGTTTGCTCTCCTCCATTGCCCATCATAATGCTTAGCTGCCCGTCATAGTGATAAGCCAATAGAAATGTGTGAGACTCTGACATGACCCAGAAGTGTTGGTGCTTTGCCGGTCAGAACCAGCTAGGATTCAGTCATGGCGGGAAGGTTTTGGGAGGCTGTAGTAGGTATGCACATATCTAAAGGTATGGTACCTCCTAGGTGTTGTACTGCAGGAATCTTTCTTTTCTTATTTTTAAAGGTAGTAGGGTCAATTCACAAAGCTTTATTTTCTTCATTTCGGACGTTATTTCATTGATACCGCTTGTTATATAGTTGCTGCGTAAAGGTAGTCAATTCACAAAACTCAACTATTCTTATTTTTAAGAAGTGGTAAATAAACATGTCAAATGTTTTAACTATTCAGACCTTGTTTTAACAAAAGGACCTTTTTCCTTTTTGTGAATTGCATTCCAAGCATATCTGATCACTCCAGTTATCACTCGTTATTGATGTGTAGATTTTATCACCTCCTTCGGGGTGCGTTCTGACAGATTTCAGGTGTTATCTGATGCTTCTTGCACTGTGATGAAGTGAGGTATATAGAAATGGAACCTTTTTTTTTTTCTTCATTTTCACATGGTTTAATGCTTTTGCATGGCACAGAAGAATGCGGCATGTAGTTGTCATTTCTACAGTTTTTGTCCTTCTAGAAATGGGGATGATTTTTTACTGTTGGAGGTTATTGGCAAATCTCACCTGACACAAAAAATCAAATGTCCCTGGACCCCCTACAGTGGGGTTGTAGAGCAAGTGGATTGTGTTCCATGCAACACATTTAATATCAAAACAGGCTTTAGGTGGTAAGGAGAATTGCTTCCCCTCCCTACACTGTCTGATTATCAACAGATGTATAGCTAGAAAAATCTAATATTTCATATATTCTTTCCGTTCAGAATTTTTTTTATTGTAATTTCTATATAATTACTAAATGTAAAATTGGTGTGCATGAGGCGAATATATTCCTTATATGTGGAATCCTTTCTTGTAGTGGAAGTGAAAACAATCATCTGCTCCACCCCTTCTGCTACCAAAATGCACTGCAAAAGTGTTACAATTACAGCTAAAACGTTATTTTATCACAGTAATAGAGAAAATAAAGTTTGTGATGTTAAAATAACACTTGCTTAACACACGTTAAACTGTGTTTGCATTCACGATTCCAGCTTCTGTGAATTGCATGTTTCAGCAAACAAAATAGAGTGGTAAAATAACAATAGGTAAATTAACTTTTACTCTCATAACACTGAGCTTTGTGAAAAGGCCCCAGTGTGTCTGTAAAGGCTTAGTAGTGTTTTAAGCTTCATAGTGGTTGTCATATTTTTGTAGTGAACCATTTCTGCAAAAAAAATCCTCCTATATAGCAGTGCCAATTTTGGAACTGTTGTGCAGAGTTTTAAGCTAACAAAGTACAGCAGTTGTGTAGGTGGCAATGTTAATAATTCAAACCACTTTACAAAGATGATGACGCTATCAAAATGTATTTAAAAACACTCCAGATCATTTCTGGCAATCTTAAAATAGACATAATTACTTACGCCTCTTAGCTAATGGGTTGGAATTAATTTCTACCTCCCGATAGTGACTGGAGGGCTGCATAAAACTTTGTGAGGAAACTTCCCACAAAGGAGTTCAAGGGGTATACATATGAAGTTCAAAAATAATTTGTTTTACTGAAGTTTGTGTATCGCCATGGACAGTTTTGAAAAGTGTTTTGTTTTTTAGGGGGGGTTGTTTTTTTCTTTTATATTGGTGCTTGATTAAAAAGAAATCAGTAAATTTGGTAGGCATTTCTAATTGCAACCTACCTGCTTCCAGCTAACATTCATCCAGACATTTATTTAATGTACATCTGTCCACCCCCAATCCTCCAGAGCTACATGCAGGTCACAAATCCAGGCAGACGCAATCATTTTGGTTGGCAGACTAAGGCTTTAAAGGTCAGGAGAAAAGTACAGAGTCCGAAATTGGCGGCCTCTTTTTGAAAATGATCTACCCTTAAAGCTGGCCAAGTTAATGAAAATGCTGAAGTACAGACATGTACTTGTAGCTCTATTGATCTTCAAAGCAGTCCCTGTGGGGCCCTTGGCTTCTAGACCTTGTATGTATACTGGACCTCCACTTCTGTCAATGTTGTCACTAACGTTGCCCCATCTTGGGGCTAAGCCCTACATGCACCATTCAACAATCCAGTGCCCAAACTCTTTAGGCACAGACTCATGGGTTTTAGTCTGTGCCTAAAACCCATGAGCATCACAAGGATACATAAACGACTGAAGTTTATCGCAGGTACTTGCGGGCACCACAAAGTGTCTGCACTGGAGCAAAATTGTTAGCTTAGCCAGATTTTTAGCTTTACTTGAGCAGACTTTTACCGTATTTGCTGGCGTATAAGACGACTCGGAGTATAAGACGACCCCCTACTTTTTGTGTTTAAAATATAGGTTTTTGGCTGTACTCATCGTATAAGACGAGTATAGCCCAAAATGATGTTTAAATGCACCCACTAACATGTATGGTGGTATTCCCGAGTGTGGCTTGGGGTTAATTTTCAGTACCATAAGCGGTAACCCCCGAGCCACACTCGGGATTACAGTCTCTTACCTTGTCCACGATCCCCGCTGTGTCCTCCGTCTTCCGCTGAGCCAATCACAGCAGGCTTTGTATTAATGAATACAGGCTTTGTATTCATTAATACAAAGCCTGCCGTGATTGGCTCAGCGCTGTATACTGTATGTAGCCGAAGCTACATACAGTATACCATATCCTTCCGTATGTACCCGGCGTATAAGACGACCCCCGATTTTCGGGGAATGTTTAAAGTCTCAAAACCCGTCTTATACGCCGGGAAATACGGTACCTTTCCTGGTGATGCTTGCATTATTCTCTGCATGCCCTGTATGTCGATTAAATCCTCTGTGAGGTAAAACTTATACTAAATATTGTAATAACATTTTCTTCTTAGATTTCAGATCTTGAAAACAGACTCGGTGCCTACGAGCAAACTCTGCAGGTGGTCCCCAACAATAAACATAGTGATGTTCATGAGAATGGCGAGGAATATGCAGGCGCAGCTGCGGAGGAGACCTTAGACGACCTAGAAACAGAGGGCTCTTCACTTCTAGAATGTTCTGTGTCTGGTAAAATGATTTCCCTAATTCTCAATAAAAATGTAATTGTGTTATAAAAGAATATATAATGAGCAGTATGACCATTTTGCATGAAGACTGCCAAGTACTTACAAAAAAAGAAAGCTAAAACATTTCACTCTGTTACTTGATAAAATGAACTTTGAAATATTTGTGCAATCTTCCCTATTGGACAATAAGAAGCTATGATTCTAACATTGTTAGAGGAATACAGCATGCTTGTATATCATGCACTGATTGGGGACAGGATGAATGTAGTATGTAAATCCACATGGCTTTTATCATCCGGTCATGAAAGACACATATAGAGGTTTCCATTGCTGCACTGAAAAAAAATATCTGGCCATTTTGAAAGTGTTCTGGCTTCAGTTCATTGAGTCATTATGTTGGAAGATCAGGCGTTCTGATTACCACATGCTTCTGCTAGGTCACAGTCTCGAAGTTCTAAAGCTAGAGACAGTCAGTCTACTAGAATGTCACAGGAGCTACTGCTAACATTAGCAGCCCTCATATTTGACTGATTATTGGTTTTCTTAAAAGCTCCATGCAGAAATCATCCGTGCTAGTCTGTGTTCATTATTCTAAATGTATTTTTTACTCTACAGTTAAGGACCTACATTTTGACTTTATATAATGTTCTTGTAGTCCCCGTACAGCAGAGTTCAATCATTGGGTAGCAGAAAACAGCTCAAGCTGGTTTGGAGGAGAGCGCATAGTGACAGATTAGCTTAGTCTGTTGCCCCTCAATTCACTGGGCTGTCAAAGGCTGGAGGAGGGGAGGAGACCTCCAAAGGGTTACTGAACTGTAGCAGAGAAAAATGTGGTCTAATCTCCTGCCCGCCCGACAGGTCTATGACCTGTGAATTGCAGAATTGAATGGACAGAAATACAAATACGTTGGCAGGTAAAATAGCTTCCTTATATGTATTCCATCTGTGTATTTAGGCAATTGCTTGGACTTCAGCCTTTCAGCAGTACAGGACACAGTGTTGGGGGGGGGGGGGAAAAACCGGGGGCCCTTTTTG
>NW_017306312.1:2305258-2333663 GCF_000935625.1 Nanorana parkeri
GGGGGGAATATACGAGGGTCCTTTATGGGGTTTATTATGCCTAATATTTAGGCAAGTTGCCAGAGTTGCCCCACATACACAGTTTGCCTGTCATTTAATGTTCTGTTATGTGCTTACTATTGCTCTGTTGAATGTAAATATAAAAAAACGTTCCTAGTGATTAAAATGATGCATTTGTTAGACGTGACTCAGTCTGTGTCCTCTACTTGTAGATTTTGATGCCTGTGTGGGAGAAATCCAGCGCTTGGACACCAGCGCACACAAAGCGAAAGCTCAGCTGGCACTTAAAGTGAAACGCCAGCGACCATCCCGGCACAAAATAAAAGAGTCATTCACTGCTGAAGGGAAAGCCACGTATACAGAGGTATGTACTAGGATTTCACAGCTGACTGATAACTAAGACTCATTCCTCTAGATATTTCTGTGTGAGGCATCAGGGCAGAAACCACTCATTTACAGTCCTCTATGGGCTAGCAAGCCAAAACTAACTGCCCTGTGGTGGTAGATACCGCTACTGACCACTCCACTGACTGGTTATCTAAGTCTCCTAATACCACAAGAGATGCACAGAACTTCTAGGAGGGAGACTCTACAAAAATCCTAATTCTTCTCACCTCACAGAAAAATGAGCTAACCCTGTATTTTTACATAGAAGAAGCTGCTTCTCCATTACTGTGGAGTATGTATTTCACATCTGATTGTTCTACATTCAATTGGTGCGAGCTGCAAGAATGAGAAATAAAGTCCACTATACACTGCATATGGTTTGATCCCCAGTATTGTACCACGTGCACTAAGTGGAATCACCCATGTGCTTCTGGCCTGAAAGTGGACCTATCACTTCAGCAAGGTCTGCTTATTCAAAGAGGTTCCCCTCTTCCTATAAACCAGTGGTTCTCAACCTGTGTAACCTCGGGACCCACATGTTTCCTTGGTCATTAAGGCGTGACCCAAAAATGATTTCATTTCTGAAACATTTTAATTTATTACACAAAACAACTTGTGCAGTATTCAGCAATATATATTTTGCTGAAAGTAAATGAATAAAAAAAAAATGTCCCCTGTCCTGCCACAGTGCACATCTCCCTGTCTGCCTGCCTACCTTTCTCTGATTCCAGCCGACTGAACTATCTGGACTGGAGAGTACAGTAGATACAGCGGCGGATTGATATCTGCTGTACTCTCCCGTGCAGACCGGAACTATTACTTAATTGTCGGGCGCCGCAGCCCGATATTAATGCGCCGGCCCGAAAGTGAGGAAATAGTCCCCTCTCTCCCCGGGCCATACCACTTTATCGGAGAGCCCGGGGGAGGCCGGGAGAGAGGGGACAGTTTGACATTATGAGGTTCCACAGGCTGAACCACAAATTCCCCCTCTAGTTCTCTCTAATGCAGATGGGCCGGTCTATGCAGACATGACGCCGCGACCCACTGCAGAGGGTGTCGCGACCCACTTTTGGGTCGTGACCCACGAGTTGAGAACCACTGCTATAAACAATACATTCAAATGCAAAAAAGTATCTGTAGTGGGGAAAAATAGATTTAAGATGAAGTTAGTGCAGTGCAGGTCCGCATGACCGATACCTGTGTGGTAATCATGGGCCTGCCAGCTGCCCTTTGTATCTTTTTGAAGATTTGTTAGAGACAAAGCTGAAGTCTGGGCACTGCATACAAAACTAACCTGAGACTTTTTAAATAAGGCAGATTTCAGGTACAGCAATTCTACGTTTTTGGGGGGGGTTTTTATTGTCCCAGTAAAGATTGCTTATAGGGCTGCAGCTAACGATTATTTTCATAATCTATTACTTAGCCGATTAAGTTCGATTAATTGGCTAATCGGATTAAAAAAAAAAAGGCTCCAGTGATGGACTACTAGTTTCTATTGAGATTGTAGTCTATCACGGGAGCAAGCTTGGCACGGTGGAAGTAAAAAATGAGTGTGGTGTGCAATATAGTACATTATACAGTGCAGTGCAGAATACCAGCAGCATTGGAGGAATGTAGCAATAGTACATTATACTATAATGTACTATTGCTACATTCCTCCAATGCTGCTGGTATTCTGCATTGTGCCGTATAATCATTCTACAACGCACTGCAGAATACCACCAGCTTATAGAGGAACAACAAATCCCAGCAATAGTACATTATAGTATAATGTACTATTGCTACATTCCTCCAATGCTGCTGGTATTCTGCATTGTGCCGTATAATCATTCTACAACGCACTGCAGAATACCACCAGCTTATAGAGGAACAACAAATCCCAGCAATAGTACATTATAGTATAATGTACTATTGCTACATTCCTCCAATGCTGCTGGTATTCTGCATTGTGCCGTATAATCATTCTACAACGCACTGCAGAATACCACCAGCTTATAGAGGAACAACAAATCCCAGCAATATTACATGCTTAATGCATTATTGCTGGGATTTGTTCCTCTATAGCTGCTGGTGTTCTGCAGTGTGCCACTTTTTTTTTTAAACAGGAAACATTAAAACAGGTCCCCCTTACCTGTTTCTGAACCCTTGTAAGTTGCTGCGGTAGCGTGCTCTGCGTGCGTGTGTCCGGCTTGTGCGGTGGCCGGGTACATGGCGTGTGCGTGGTGGACGTGGCGTGCATAGCGTAACTCGTGTATGGAGCTGCGAACAGGCGGGCGTGAGTGGGAAATGTAAATTTTAGCCGACGAATCGACGATGGAAAACGCTGACAACGTTTTCCATCTTGGATTCTAATCGACTTAATCTAATAATTGTTGCAGCTCTACAGATTACCAATTTATAATACACCAGCACACTGCTGAACATTACCAGCTATAGAGGAACAACGAATCCCAGCAATAGTACATTATGCAGGGTGTTTAATGTATTGCTGGGATTTGGTGTTCCTCTATAGCTGCTAATATTCTGCAGTGTGCCACTTTAAAAAGGAAAAAAAACAAAAACACAGGAAACATTAAAAAGCTCCCGGCTGATCTCGACTTACTATGAATGACTGTGTTGTCGGCGTGCATCGGTGTTGTCGGCAGGCAGCGGCGGGTCGGAAAGCTCACCGGGAGGAGAGGGCCAGACGCATGTCCTCAGCGTGTGCGGTGGGCGTGGCGTAAGCGGCGGGCGTGAGCAGCGTGCAGGGCCCAGCAGGAAATTTGAATTTTAGCCGACGATGGAAAGTGTTGACAACGTTTTCCATCGTCGAATTTAATTGACTTAATCAAATAATTGTTGCAGCTCTAATTGCTTATGTAAAATATATATTAAAAAAAAAGTTCTGATGGCACATTAAATTTGATTCATGGGTCACATTCACCCATTCAGAGAGGATATGTGTATGCATGTGTTGGTATTTTGTGTAGATTTAGTAAAGAATTGGTAATAGTGCAGTGTTACAAGAAAATGCCTGGGTGCTCTCAAAGAATCCAATATATAGATCTGTGTTTTTAATGGTATTTTAATATTTATTTTTACATTTAATTCTACAGGAGGAAGAGAATGAAGACACAATTCCAGCAGAGACAGTGAGCCCTTGTGAAAAAGTAGCAGAAGAGACGGAAGAACGGCTGGTCTTGGCAGCTGCCGAGGATGATGATCAAAGGGCTGAAAAGTCTCAAGCGGCCGAGAGTTTAGGTACTCTCCTGGAGTCAGTCCCCTCCATTTCCACTTCCTCCTCCCCAACATACAGGACTAACACTGAAACCATTCTAACCTCCAGTCAGTCTCCCACTGAGGAAGGGCTAGCTCAGAGTTCCTCAGGCGGATACACTAGGAATACCAAAGTGAGAGAATCTAAAGGCAAAGGCAAAGTCGCCAAAGGTAAGCTTAGGTATTAGATTAAGTCTGTGTACAGAAAAAAGGAAGTTGCATTTGTAACATCAGAAAAAGAGAAGAGTTATCTCAGATATTTTTCTGTAATTATCCTACGAAGTGCAAATGTATGGCGTGTAGCTGGAGGCAGCTCTCTACGACAGAGTTTCATTGTTTCCATGTGCAGGACAAAATACTTTTTCTTTATTCACCCCTAGACACTGCAGAGACCAAGTAGATCTGGCTAAAATGCAGGTTGTATGACCCAGCCGAGGGAGAGGCATAACGTCTCCTATATATTTCTCTGCTGTGCCCTGGCTGCTACTGAAGCTGCAATACAGATTATACTGCAGACTAGAGTCAGACGTGTGTGTAATTTTTCAGCACTCTTTAGGGTAAAGCATTTAAAGGAGACTTAAAACCAAATCCTTTTTTTGGTTTGTTTTTTATTCATAAAATAAAGTGAGAGTATGTACTGTTTTTCAGGTATTTGAATGCATGTGTTGCAAGCTTGTGTAATACATACAATACATGGGCCATTAACATCTCATTAACTCAGCTAACAGGTTTGCATTTACTGGCTCCCTTACTAATCGAAATGTCATTTTCCTAAAACGGGCAGTATTTGTCAGCATGGGGGGTGTTGTTTTTTTTTATTGTTTATAGCAATGTTACGGTTTATGTTGTGTATCTTTTACAGTGCCATATATTATTTTTTAAGCATACTCATTTTTTTGCTGGCTATTTATTATATAATTGACACCAGTTTATGAATGCAGAGAGCACACTTTGTATATTTTGATTTAAAAACCAGTGCTGGTGTTTTAATCTTGAGCAGTCTTCCAAGAGTTAAACCAACCTGTAGATTCGTATACCTTTCTGGGATTTCAGCAGTAAGCTGTGGGTGGAATCTTAAGCCAAAAAAAATCTATCCCCAAAGTCAAGGTGAACTGAGCAATGTAGTCACTCTCCTCTACCAGAAGCAGTAATAATTGTGACATAGGAGACATTGTCAGAGCAAAGAATGGTTCTATGGAAGGGGCGGTTGAAGTGTGAAGCCATGCAAACATTTCTGATGGTGGTAAAGAGCATAGGCTTGATATGATTGCCAGACAGTGTTTTTGTGTATGTTGAGGGGGGGGGTGGTATATGGTAGAATAGATGGCAGAGGGCTGGCATTGCACTTTATTGCAGACCTTTTAAAGCACTAAATTAGACCCAATCTCATGTAAAATTGCCACTCGCTTTAAGCAGCCTTCTGGAAATATGAGGATCCCAAATCTCAGGGGGGAAGATGGGCTCTTAATGGAGGTTGATTGTAGTTTAGGGCAAGGCCTGTTTTAAGGTTTTTATTGTACCTGCCAAGTTCTAGTCACTGTTCATTCTAAAGTAAACTTGAAACTAAAGCAACTGGCACATGGACTGGTTGACGGAACAGGGCTGGGGACAGTCGAGGTGTCCATATAGTCGGAGCATCACAAATTGACTTCTGGTGCCAACAGTTCTCTCATATCATGTGTGTTGAAGTACGTATGCTCTACATTCACTTGTTCACACCTTATTAAATGCAAAAAACCTAGATAAGCAACTGAGTCAGAGTGCAGATTGGGTAAATCCAAGACTGCCATGTCATTCAGCATCTTCTACACAAGGCATTATTGATTATTTGGCTCCGGTCTTGTTGCTTCACAAGAATGTTTAAACTAACAAGCTGTATTTGATTGATTTTTTTATCCTCTAACTTCTCCACATCTGACTATTTGGTTGTGAGGTCAGAGGAGAAGTGCAGTAAATTTCTGTCTGGATTGCTGATAATCTGCTGCACAGAATACAGAAGAGGTAGACATTAATAGTATTTGGATGACCCATCTGTTTTCAATGCAGATATCATTTCTGTTTTAACATGTCCGTTTTGTTGATGTAAGCCTTGTTTGATCACATAGAAGAGAAGAAAGGTGATGACAAAACCACTGATGCAAATGAAGCCACTGGAAAGCATAGGAGAAGGTTTCCTGATTTTGGGTAAGAGTTCCTGAGCCTCTTATTCTTGTGAATGCAGCTTTATAATATGACACTTTATCTTCAGTCACCATTTTCTTGTAGTTCTGTGGTCTGTTTACAGTATTGGCTTAAAGTGACCCTAAACTCACGAGTAAAATCCTAAAAATTACATTCCAGTACCTTTTTAACTATTAAGTAACTTCACTATTAGCATCAGTTTAAAGTTCAGGATAGCTCCTAGGTTAGCAAAAGTTCTTCACAGGGATCCTGGGAACATATTCCACCAGTACCTTCTCATGACGGAGCTTGTTTTTTCCTCCTCACATGTACATGGTGTTTCTTCAAAAGTCAAATTTACTGGTAGGTTAAATAGTATCGGTCTGCTTTTCTGACGCGGTACTGCACATTATGTAAGTCATTGGGGGGGTATTTATCAAAATAGGAGCAGACACAATCTGGAGCAGCTGTGCATGGCAACCAATCAGCTTCTCACTTTAATTTTCAAATCTTAACTGAACAAACTGAAGAGAGAAGCTGGTTCTCATGCACAACTGCTCCAGATTTTGTCTGCTCCAGTTTTGTAACAATCTCACTGTGTTTTTTGGTCATCTATAAATCGGGAAGATTTAGGAATAATTTAAGAGACACCTATATGGTCTCATGAAGGCAGATCACCTTCTGTTTTTGATGTCAGTTCTCCATAAATGATCATCCCCTTTAAGAGTTTTATTAAATGTATTTTTAAACCAGTCTCCGATTGCAATCACCCATATTAAGTATCCAAATCATTTAATAACTTCCTCACATATGCATTGAGCTTTGTCTATTAGCATACAGAGAAATGTATACTTTCAGCGGTGAATGAACAGCATTTTGTGACATCAGCGGTCACTACAGGGTTACATTAATCAGTTTCATCAATCTAATATTTGTTACTTTAGGGGAATGCGAAAGTCTGGAGGCAAAGGCAAAAAACAGGACCGGGAGAGTCTGAGAGGATCCTTGGATAGTCGGTAAATGTTTTTTTAACCACAGCAAGTGCCAAGTAATTATAACTTTGGTTCAATGTTTTGTTTTGCCTCTCGCAACTCTGGCTTGGCGCAGGCTACATTGAATGGTTTTATAAGGTAGGACATTCAAACTTAAAGGAGAACTATGAGTGAAAATTAAAAAAAACTGAATCGGGATCCGTCTCTGCTGCGTCAGTCTCGGTATACCACAAGCTGTATATAGTGAGCTTTGAGTCACTGGAAGACGCTAGTATATGTCCTCCCGTGACCCTTAAAAGAACTATGGGGGGAAAACACTTACTCCATAGTTCTCTTTTATCTATAAGGTGACCTGCAGCCCTTTAGCTGCTAATAAAATAAAAATCCAGAATACCCGGCCTATGACGAAAGGGTTCTTCTGCCAATCCCACTATACTCTGCTCCAAGCTTCTCATTGGTCATATATTACTTTCCCAGTAAGGACTCATTGACACCATGTGCATTGGGCAGTGTTTCTCAGGCCCACAGGCCCAATGCATGAAGTAAAAATGGGTCCAGTTCACATCAACACGCTGGGTTGGTGTGTGCAGGTTGAAAATGGGACATGCTGCTTTATTGAAGCCTGCAAAACATTGCAACCATGGTCAGTGGATTGTGGGTCCAATGCTCGGGCTTCTGCAGACTGTTTATGAAGCCCCTGTCTGTATCGAGCTGCAGACTTTCAGAGATGGGAGGAAGTGTCAATGGACTAGAAGTACGTTAATGTCATTGCACTTGTACTCCATTGAGAATTATGAGTCCCTCAGTTGCAGACGGGACATGTAATAGCTCCATTTACAAATCCTGCCATGCCAATTTCAGATATATACAGAATCCTGTAGATTTTAAACCATGGGATTCTGGTAAGAGGAGGGGTCGTTTAGAATTGTGGGTCTGTGGATGTGACCGTGTTATATGTTACTCCCAGAATTTGGGTGTAATATGAAGCATGGTCAGAAAGATAGTCTTTAAGGGAATAGTAATTTGTCATGTTGTGTCTCATGCACTGCAATGTGTTTACTAAAAAAAAAGGATGACTGTCAGTGTGCAGTAAATGCAGTCATGTGGTGGGAATCCAGCATGAAGGAAGAAAAACAGGTTTCTTTTTAAATGGTGAATATCTTTCTGTTTTGTGTGATGTTGGCATGGTAACAGCGAGGCTTTTCTTATTCTGTCACCTTGCATGTTTCTAGTGGATCACGAGAGTTACTAGATGAAGGTGGTAACCAGTCACTGTCTGACTCGGACTCTCCAGTCCCTACATGCATGCCCTTCTCCTGGTTTGGTGAGAGCCATAAAGAATCTAGCGGAAGCTTCAACTTTCCACACAGCGGATCTGAGCTGTCTGCGGAGCAAGAGAGAAGCAGAAACAAGGTAAACATTGAGATAAAACATGTAACGTTTCCTGTAGACTCGCTGTCTACTCTTCATTGCACTGATGTTCCTGTCCATCACACAGTCTCCTCATCACGGTAGCTGCTGGTATCTTTATGCAGGTTTATTCTCTATACATGTAGAGTACCAGGGGCGAAGATGGCTGTATGTACAGTAGTTGTGTTTGAGTTTGCATTTACTGGAAACCAGATAAAGCTCTCATCCTCCACAAGATGCATGGCTATGCTTTCTAGTTAGATTTCACAGTGATTTATTGCAATGCTTTTATAGCTTTGAGAGACACTATTCATAGGAAAATCTTATGATAATGTTTAATAAGAATATGTATATACTGTTTGACCCATAAATTACATTACATTTAAAAAAAGCTCTTTAGCAACCTAGATTTTCTTGATGGATTACATAAAGTCCAGTTTAATGCACAATTATGTTTTTTTTTTTTTTTTTTTATGGGTGGATGAATTTACAATTTTTCTTGAAGCTTTGACCAAGCCCATTGGGTTCCTGCATTGCTTGGAAGATCACATGTGGGACTGCGCTTTGAATCGTAGTCACTCCATCCAGGTTTTCCACTTTAGCTAACGTTTGAGACCCGCTTCAGACCTCTCATTTGATAACAAAATATCTGCTATGTAAATAATAGCTGGATGCTTTTCTCACTGATCTTTATGACCCTGGCTGGGCAATCTGTCCAAATATGACACTCATAATAATCTGTCAGAACAAAGTGCTGTACTACGAGGTGCGTAGAATGGAGGGACCTGTCTGTCTAACTGCAGGAAGAAGACTTCTCAATATGGGACTAATTAGCAAATTTTATTGTGTAGAATATAACTGAGCTCCAGTCCTGCAGTCAGGGCAAGAGGGCCAAGCTTCCCTTCTTAGGATCCGTTCTTCTTACAACCCTTCTTCCAAACTGGTTGTCTTTGGAACCCACAGGAAAGGTAGTTGATGTTGAAAGCTGGTAGCCCAACACTGGCTTTAGATGGATGCTGGTGAGGTGGATCACTCACAGGAACTCGCACTCAATGAAGGCGCCCCATTGTATTTCCTGGTTCTTCTTACTCCTCTGCAAAGGAAGTGCAGGAGTCAGAGTAATGTCCCCCTATGGTTGCTGTTGGTTTGTGGAGCTGGGAATGCTTGTGTTGAACCTCTAAGATCCTGGCGAGATACAAGAAGAAGCTGTGCTTTTTGAAGGATAACAATATCTCGTACTTTGTTATCGTTCAAAATACTAAACCCTTTATACATTCGTCCGCAACAAAAAAAAAAATGATATCTCACTGTGTCCTGCTTTATTTAATTGAAGAGTATGAATCCGCTCTGATTGCCTCAAGTAGGGAAATAAACAATAGCTAGTAAATTGTCAGAACGTGTGTAAAATCTTGTGGGCAGCTGACACCGGCTGACTTCAAAGTGAAACCGCAGTCTGGTTTTTCCTTCTATAATTTCCTTGTCGATTTATCACAGTGTATATTTATAATCCTTAACCAATTAATTACCTGGAGAAAATTCATTCCAATCTACTTTCTATTAACTGTAACTTACATATTTATTATTTGAGGGATAGTAATGACTAGGGATGCACCGATAACGGTATTTCGGTATCGAGTACCGATATTTTTTTTCGTTACTCGCTGATGCCGAGTACCTGAAGTCCCATTCAGGAAGCCAGGCAGCGTGTAAAGACTCGCCACCCGACTTCCCCATTAGCAGGGAAGCTGTCCCCATGATTCTCGTCACTAAGTGACGAGAAAGCATGAAGCCAGCTTTCTGGCCAATCAGAAAGCTGGGCGCTGTGTAATGTCGCGGCCTCCTGATTGGCCGGGAAGCTGGCTCCATGCTCCCTCGTCATGAGGTGACGGAGCATGAAGCCGGCTTCACGACCAATTAGAAAACCGGGCGCCGCGTCATTATACGGCACCTGGCTTCCTGATTGGCCAGCTTCCGACCAATCCGCTACACACTGCCCGGCTTCCTGATTGGCCGGGAAGCCGACTCCATGCTCTCGTCACAAGTGACGAGAGAGCATGGAGCAGCGTGTGCGCACAATTTTAAAGCTTGATAGGTTTGGTGTCTATTTACCCGACTTGACCCGATCTTTTATATTTTACCAAAAAACTGGTTAATAATAAATGTTTCCTAACATAATGTAAAAAAAACTTTTTTTTTGTTTTTTTCAGTCATTTTTCCTAATTATAGTAAAAAAGAAAAACCCCCGTGGTGATTAAACGCCACCAAAAGAAAGCGCTATGTGTCCCCAAAAAATGGTATAAAATTAAGTACAGCGTTGCATGACGGAATAAATGTCAGTCAAAGTACCGCAGCGCTGAATACTGAAAAATGGCCTGGCCAGAAAGGGGGCCTAAACACCTGGTCAGCAAGCAGTTAAAGGTGATCCTGTTGCTACAGTAAAACAAAAATGAACAGCTAACCCATAAAAGAACATGTTTAATTCTTACCTTTCTGGGGGGCGGCAAGTCAAATCTTCACCCTTGAAGAACTGTAGGCTCCACTGAAATCTCACACTTATTACAGACATGTATATAGCGCTGTCAATTTACACAGCACTTTACATACTGTACAGTCTCTAAGTCACCCGCACTCCAAGGTCCAACGTGCAACTGCCTTTTATTAAAGACGCTAGGCAATCCTGGTAACACTGTGCACAAAGACGTTTCGGAACCGTAAACGGTCCCCTTGCAGGTGTGGCAAATACCTAATCTCAAAGGATTAGGTGAGGTTAAGAGGGAGCACCGCACACACAGCCAGATTTCCAGCTTGCATTTATCTGATTGCACATCGGAGCGGTCTGATGGGGAAGCAGTCGGGGGGCTGAGTTGATAATTTTTAGTTGTCATAAATTAAGCTGTAATGCCTGTAAATAGAAATATGAGTTAAAGGGAGCCTAAAAGCTGCTCCTGGGGTCTGAAACCAAAAGATGAGGCAATATTACATAATACCTTTTTTAGTTCTGACCATAATGAAAATATTTATAGCACCACTGCCCATTCCAAGGGTAGTAACCAGGGGCTCCTGTGTCCTAACAACCACAACCAGTGACTGTGCGGTCTGCAGAGTGTCATTGGTTCCTAAGGCATTGGCAGCCCCACTGCAGCATAGGTTGTATGGCCATCTGCATCCTAACATACCATTACATGATGAGGCTCAGCCTCCAGTTAACCAATGATCCAGGTTGCGCAGTGCCATTGGGTGATGGGCACAAATGGGAGGTTCTGCGGGCGGAGAACTGGCGAATCATTCACCCATTTGTCGAATGTGAACAGCTTGGGTTGGGAATTGGATGCTCATCCCTAGTCATGAAATGTGAGCAGGATACCTTCTTCCTGTCAAGGGCCTCTGTTATCCAGGCCTCGTCTGCCTCCTATTCTATTCTGATGTGGGAATTCTGGGTATTTTTTGTTTTGATTTGTCTGCAGTAGGTTGAAATGAGTGAATACACAGCCAAGACATGCTTAGGAGCTGCTTCATCTACACAATTCTAAAATGATGCCTGTACTCTTGTGATCTCCCTATGTGACTGCCCTGCCTTCTCTGTAAACCACTGCACTCTGTCTGTGGTGAAACTACAAATCCCATAAGGCCTCTGCTTCTGGGAGTCATGCCAGTGGCTGTCAGTCTTGCAATGCCTCATAGTTCTAAACAGCTGGAGTGCTGAGGTTGCCTGCCCCTGTACTGGTACGGATCACCACACTTCCTGTATGCCCACCTAGGTGCCTCCCCCTTCTGCCCATCATCTTATAGATCGAACACTTCCACCAGAAGCCTAATGTCAGCCTTAAGTAGGCATTTGTAATTCAGATATTTACCTTACCTGCTAGGCAGAATGATTGCCTTTTTGAAGGAACACAGAAGTAAACTGAAGACTTTTTTTTTTTTTTTTTTTCTCCTCCATAATTTCTTGAGTTGCTTTTCAAAATCCAGTAAATTGCAATGAATGTCACAAGGCAGCCATTTCTGTTCTAGTTTGGTGTGCAGGTTTTCATGTGTGTGCCAAAGGCAGAGGTACACAAACCTATTGTTGTGATAAAGCTTGCCAGGGGCACAGATAATTCATTCTTTATTTCTACTTGTTTTCAGAGTAGAATTATCATAGATGATACATACAGTTACAGCCCCTGCTCTGACCTGTCAGGGTTGGTGGCAGAGCCCTCCCTATCGGGGCGCTCACACACTTTCACCTTCTCTTCCAATGAGGTGAGTTTCTCGGTGTGCTCTTCGTGGTTTCGTGTTGGTGTCCTGTGTAACCGCATGTCTGTCGTGCAGTCCTAATCTATCGGGTGGAGAAAGTGCTTGAGCCATGCTAGTGTGTTACCTGACCAAATAAAGATAAAATACAAGGTGACCTAAAGAAGAGCTCTATTAATAACATACACCGACGTATTTAATGCTTTCGTAGCTGAAGCCATTTTCATGTTTATCGCACACGGCTGACTTCCAACAGCCCCATTGCCCATTAGGCAACAAATTCTGTCCTGTACAGTAAACTGTGACATATGTATGTCTGTGTTATTAATGGCGTCTTTTAGAAGAGCTTGTATTTTACATGTAGTGGCTCTCAACAAGACGTGTGTGTTCATAAAACGTTTCCAGTGCCAAGCAAGGTAAAAATGAGGAATTGATGGTGGTGAACAACAGTGGGAGGATCAGATGAGCAGATCTGCAATTAAACTCTTTGCTTCAACTTAAACAGAACTTGAGCCGGCACTGAAAATGTTTAGTTTGGTTTTTGGTGTTTTTTGTTTTTCCTTTTTATCCATTAATGGGTTTACCAGAACTGCAAAAACAAAGCTAATCTTTCTCCCCAAACAATCATTTTTTTGTAGGTCGTGATCAGAACTTCCTTCAGAAGTTTCAACTTATAGAAGTTGCATGTCTGCACAATATCTAGTGACCTGTGCCATGAGCAGCGTTTGGTTGTGAGGTTCCAAATTCGTTTCTGATTGTAAAAAAATTAAGGAGACTTAGACCGAGACTTTTATTATTCTGGTTACAGCTTCTTTAATGTGATCTTGATAGGTTATCGGTAACAAAGTAACCAGGATCAGAGGGGCACTCTAGTGAATTCGAGCTGTGTGTGGCACAGTTGGCAGCACCCCACTGGATAGAAGTCAATTTTTTTTTTGGGTGAGTCGGTCTGAAAATTCTTGACCGAACAGTGCCTGCATCCAGTCAGGTGCTTGGGTATTCAGCAGAGGCTGGAGCAAGGACTGTAGGTGGCAGCGGAGATGTGTGAGTTGATGGAAGCATGTATGGCCAGCTTAAGGCTACAGAAAGTGGTATGGGGTCTATTGTGCTTCCTAGTTAGAGACGGAACTTTTTTTTTTTTCTTTTCAAAAATAGCTGTAAGACTTCCTTTTATGTGATTTTAGGTTTGAGTATTTCTAAAACAGGACAGTAGTTTGGCAGTGCAAAGCCTGGGCCCCCTTCACACCTGTGCAGTCTGATGCAGTAGGGTAACGTGCGTTATGTTAAAGCAACCCATTAATTTGCCAACACACCACAAGGGACCAACAATTGTGCCTCCGGCACAATGCACATTGGTGTTATTGTGTGTGAACATTTCAGCTTGCGTTATTGAACTCTGTATACAGGTTATTAAACGGTTGGTAAGGAGGAACTGTAAACTTGTAAAAAGGAGCTGAGAACGCCACCTGCGGGTCCAGTATTTAATTATTTAGTCCTAATCATTATAAAGACTATTAATATGTACAGAACTATTCCTTCACTTCAATCTAGTTATTTGGCCCCAAGGAGATGACGGTAACAAAATTATTTCATAGTATAATGTCATTCTCTATGGAGTCATTATTTTTCCATTGTGTTTTGCACACGGTAAACACATTAATCCTAAAATTACTTCATCCCTCGCCTTTGTATTTCTAGTAACAGAGGCCAAAGGGCAGCAGATTAATCTGGCGCAGGCCTCAGACTTCAAAGGTTTTCTTTATACCAAAGGATATTGCATTTGGGGCAGCTTTGGCTACGAGACCCAGTCACAAGATTGAGCTATACCCTGCTGTATAATGACTTAACTTTACACTTGACTAGCCGCAGTTGCTATGAAACTCAGAGGTGAACCTATCAATCGATTAATGGAAGAACTAATATTTTATTTGTCAACGTATTGTCCCATTCGTGTTGTTTAAAGAACTCTGCTAAAGCGTACATTGATCCCAAAAAAATTTGCTGTTTCATATATTCTCCGGCCCTTCTAAGTACGCTAATGTCAAGCACACAAGTCAGCCAGCACACAAGTCAGCCAGCACATGCCACTCGCATTGACAGCAGGTAAACCCCCCCCCGGACCCTTCTAATGTAGATTGGCAGTTGCTGTACTATACAAGCAGTGCAAGTCAGTGATTGGGATGCGTACCAATACCAAAATCCCAGTTACATGGATGTCAAGCCACAAACATGACAAATTAAACAAGAAAAATCTAAAATATACATGTGGGGAGATGAAGGCATGGATAGAGTGGTGGACGGACACGAGACGCCTTTTCAGAATATCACAGCTGTGAAAAGTGAATGAAAATTGGAGACGGAAGCGCCACTACCTGGCGCAATAAATGTGGTGAAGCGGGGTGAGAGCGTAAGTGGTGTACTCACCTATGGTTGGGTGAGCGTTCGCTTTTAACAATCGGGGTGAGGTGCACACGATGGAGTGGAGCGATAGCGGGAACGGCCCCTCTTTTGCAGAGTGGTGTAGTGTTAGAGCCAGGTGGAGCAGATGGAGACACAAAATTAACAAGGTGAGGTAAGAGTGGTGAGCAAAGGAAGGGGGAACTTCTGTAACTCACCGCGGGGAAAGTGGAGAATGGTTCTCAGCGACGACGGTGCGGCCACTGTAGTGTCTGGATGGAGGGCCGTGGGGTGATCCTCTGGATGACTGCTGGCGTGGATGTCCTGCTGGAAGTCTCCGGGGTCCGGCGCTGGGTAACGATGCGGTTCCGGAAGGTGGACTGGACGCCAGTCGAGCTGCCGGAATGTTATAGCGCCCGGTTGCACTAGGACATGCTGACTGTAGGGGGAATGTGTCTTCACGTTGTGGCCTCCTAGCAGTCCGGCGGGTCTGTGTCTGTCAGCAGCTTGCTTCAGATGACGGTAGTAGAGGTGTTGCGGGCCGAGAAGAGTGGACCCGAAGCTGGAGTGAAGGAGGGGGCAGGGCGACGTGTTTCGAAGGTGAAACCTTTTTCAAGCCGGTGTGTAGCGCCCTACACACTGGCTTTCACCTTCGAAACGCGTCGCCGCCAGCCTAATCTGGTCCCATCGGACTTTCTGAGTGTCTCCAACACTCCATCTCCCCACGGACACCGTTCGAGCAAACCCGTCCTGGACACAGGGCTCCGCCCCCTCCTTCACTCCAGCTTCGGGTCCACTCTCCACGGCCCGCGCATTTTCAAGCCGGTGTGTAGGGCCCTACACACTGGCTTTCACCTTCGAAACGCGTCGCCGCCAGCCTAATCTGGTCCCATCGGACTTTCTGAGTGTCTCCAACACTCCATCTCCCCACGGACACCGTTCGAGCAAACCCGTCCTGGACACAGGGCTCCGCCCCCTCCTTCACTCCAGCTTCGGGTCCACTCTCCACGGCCCGCGCCGCAACACCTCTACTACCGACATCTGAAGCAAGCTGCTGACGGACACAGACCTGCCGGATTGCTAGGAGCCCACAACGTGAACCCACCTCTGCTCTTTCTGGACCCGTATCCCCCCCCTACACTCAGCATGTCCTAGTGCAACCGGGCGCTGTGACATCCCGGCAGCTCCACTGCCGTCCAGTCTACCTTCCGACAACGCATCGCTCCACAGCGCCGGACACCGGAGACTTCCAGCAGTCATCCAGAGGATCACCCCACGGCCCTCCATCCAGACACTACAGTGGCCGCACCGTCGTCGCTGAGGACCATTCTCCACTTGAGTTACAAAGTTCTCCCTTCCTTCGCTCACCACTCTTGCCTCACCTCGTTACTTTTGTGTCTCCATCTGCTCCACCTGGCTATACCACTACACCACCCTGCAAAAGAGGGGCTGCTACCGCTCCATCGTGTGCACCTCAGCCCGATTGTTAAAAGCGAACGCTCACCCAACCATAAGTGAGTACACCACTTGCGCTCTCACCCTGCTTCACCACATTTATTGCGCCCAGGTAGTGGCGCTTCCGTCTCAGGGGTGTGGAAATTTTTTTTAAAACTACTTGTCCAAGGGCTAAAGTGGGGGCCAAATCTACTTGTCCTTCACGACAATCTACTTGTCCTAATACAAAAAATTGTTTTAATCAAAACTAAGGATGCACCAATACCGGTTTTTCGGTATCTAGTACGAGTACCGATTTTTTTGCTTTCGGATCTCGCTGACACTGAATACTAATACCGGTGCTTCCGCTGACATAGAGCAGGCTTTCCTGGTAATCAGGAAACCGGGCAGCAGGTAATCACATCCCGCCCAGGTTCCTGATTGCCACGGAAGCCGGCTCCATGTTGTTTGGCCTGCTTGATTGCGATCGGCCTGGAAACCTGCTTCCCGGTCAATCAGGAAGCCGGGTGGCGAGTAATGACCTGATTGACCGGGAAACTGGCTCGATGCTGATTGGCCAGGAAGCCGGCTTTACAGCCAATCAGCAAGGAGCCAGCTTCCCGGGCCAATCGGAAAACCAGGAGGCGGGTCATTACTTGCCGCACGGCTTCCTGATTGCACGGGAAGCTGGTTCCATGTTCCCCTACAGCACTGCCAGTCAGAGGAAATTTTCATCTGGCCGTAAGTTCCAATATCGGGGAAGGCATCGGAGCATTTGGGTGAGTACGAGTACTTGCCCAAATACACTGTATCTGCACTGATACTAGTATCGGTGCACCCCTAATCAAAACATATTTTACTGTGCTAAATAGCGCTTCTCACTGCTCAGCGCAAAATGCATAGGGGAGGACTGCGCTGGACAGCAGTACGGGGGACAGATAGTACACCCATACTGGTGGAGGGGAGGGATTGTTCGCAGAAAGGTAAGTATAGCCAGAGGGGTGGCGGTTTGGGAGAGACAGGGCCAGATTTCATCAGGTAATTTTTATTTTTCTATATTAGCTGGGAAAATGAACTTACCCTTTAATGCACATTATGTGTGTGTAAGAGAATTCTGGCTACCACCATGGAATGGCAGCTGCAATCTCAAAGCACATGCAGAATGTCCTACGCATGCGTTTATTTGCATGCAGATGGCGGGGGCAGCAGGGTTTCATTTTTATTTTTTACTTTTTCAGCTGTTCTGTGTAGTTCCTGACAGCGGAGACAGGTGGCGCTGTGATTACAGCACCACGGTCTCAGAACACACAGCCCGTAGAGCAGACGTTTTTCGTCTGCTGTATGGCTGAGCCGTTGTGCCTTAGTTTTCGGGGTCCCCCGGGAGAGCGGGCGACCCCAAAAACTACGGCGGAAATTATACAGCAATGAATGCAGAATGGCACCGGCTATAGAGGACTACAAATCCCAGCAATAGTACATTATACAGCGCAATGCAGAATACCGCCAGCTATAGAGACGTAGAGCAGGCGTTTTTTGTCTGCTCTATGGGCTCTATGGCTGAGCCGTTGTGCCTTAGTTTTCGGGGTCCCCCGGGAGAGCGGGCGACCCCGAAAACTACGGCGGGGGGTGCGGGCAGAAACGATCGCCGCTGCTCAAATTAATACAAGTGGTCTGATCGGACCACTTGTATTAAACGAGCGGCGGCGGCTCCACAATGTACATTCAGCTCTGCTTGTCCGGAGTCGGGCTGAATGTACTTTAAAACTACTCGCCCGGCGCCCGAAACTGCCTGTCCCGGGCGTCGGGCGATAGGAATTCCACACCCCTGAGCTAAATAAATTGGCATTCCTACCGACATAGAAAACCAATTCATACATGGCCTTGTTATTGTACTTCTTAATCAGTCATTCAGATCATGGGATCATTTATTGCTATATATAGGTACTTATTGTTCACACATTCCAGGCATAAACCACATTATATTGAAAGATGTTTTTCCCCAAACACCTGTGTAGCATGAATGTTGTGCACATATGTTGACCGACACACATCAAGAGCTGTATACGAACAGACCGCACTATCCAGAGAATTCCAATACTTCAGACTTGATTGAAATTCACAGCAAATCCAGATTAACAATGTAGGTAACAGCAAATACCAGCACCACAAAACCCCCCAACTAGCAACAACCTCTCACATGTTTCACCTGTAGGCTTATTCATAGAGCCTCGTGACCTCTATAAATAAGCCTACGGGAGAAACATGTGAGAGGTTGCAGCTGGTTGGGGTTTTTTGCGGTGCTGGAATTCGCTGTTACATACATTGTTAATTTGGATGTGCTGTGAATTTCAATAAATTCTGGAGTATTGGAATTCTTTGGATGGTACGGTCTGTTCGTATACTACTAGATTCCAAGGTGGAGACGCACCTATTAGACCAGCACCTGGGGAGTCCTGATGGCGGCTAAGGAATTGGAGCAGTGAGATTTCTTTTGGCTCTACACATCACATTTGAATTCAATGGACACCCTTAAAATGCATGTTGCATGTAGTTTTATGAATTTCTATCACATGGTAACAGGTCTATTCACTTGCCAAACAAACAACAAACGTGTGTAAAATGTCCATTGGCACACAATTATTGTAAAACATTGACAATAAAAATATGTGATAATGCGCACACCTAGGCATCTGAACCACCTTAGCTACCTTGAGCTCAAAGGAGTTACAGTAATGGCTAAAAATATAGGCACCCCTGCATTTCTGTCAGATAATGCACCACTTCACGCAGAAAATTGCTGCAAGTACAAATGTTTAGGCATTCTCATGTTTATTTCTTTGTATTGGTATGACACAAAAAAGTTGAGAAGAAAAAGCCAAATCTGACACATTCCACAGACAACTCCAAAAATAGATTGGACAAAGTTATTGGCACCTTCTCATAATTGCATTCCAAGTTTGTGATGCTCCTGTAATTTGTAATTAAACTCACCTGTATCAAATAACAGGTGGTGACAATATAGAAATCACACAATGAGTCCAGATCTGAATCTCATAGAGCGCCTGTGGGGAGATCTCAAAACAGCAGTTGGGAAAAGGAATCCTTCCAATCTGAGAGACCTGGAGCAGTTGGCGAAAGAAGAGTGGTCCAAAATTCCTGTAGAGAGGTGTAAGAAAATCATTGATGGTTACAGGAAGCGATTGGTTTCAGTTATTTTTTTCCAAGGGCTGTGCCACCAAATATTAATTGGAGGGTGCCAATAATTGTGTCCAGTCCATTTTTGGAGTTTTGCATGGAATGTGTCAGATTTGGCTTTTTTTCCATAAGAATGCCTAAACATTTGTAATTGCAACCATTTTCTGCGTGAAGTGGTGCATTATGTGACAGAAATGCAGGGGTACCAATATTTTTGGCCATGACTGTATGACTAAACCGATCTTGTCCGCTAGACTGGAATTTGTTTGTACCATCTGCTCTGCACCCTGCCGTCGACAAATAGGATTTCTGACGCTAGTAAAAATGT
Organism: Nanorana parkeri; assembly: GCF_000935625.1. Taxonomy (NCBI): domain Eukaryota; kingdom Metazoa; phylum Chordata; class Amphibia; order Anura; family Dicroglossidae; genus Nanorana; species Nanorana parkeri. Next base: position 2,325,050 of record NW_017306312.1, read on the forward strand.
ACTCTTTTAACATTAAAGTGGCATTCCCCCCCTGCTACTTTAAGGACTTACCTTAAATGATGCCTCTTGATACGATCATCTTCTTTGCAGTCGTTTTCAGGAGTCCCTTCAGCCGGCCGCTGATCCAGCGCTTGTGACGCAGTAAGAGCAATAAGTCTAGGGCCATCAATCACTGATAACACTAAACTGATGAGCGGTAAAAGCTTTTAAAGCGTCGCCTATGGCCAATTTTGGGTATGGTAGTTTTCTGCAATTTCGCGGGTGCGCGCAATTTTAAAGCTTGACATGTTTGGTGTCTATTTACCCGACGTGACCTGATCTTTTATATTTTACCAAAAAACTGGTTAATAATAAATGTTTCCTAACATAATGTAAAAAAAAACTTTTTTTTTTCAAAATTTTCTGTAATTTTTCCTAATTATAATAAAAAATAAAAACCCCAGTGGTGATTACCCCCAAAATAAAGCCCTATCTGTCCCCAAAAAATGGTATAAAATTCATTTCAGTACAGCGTTGCATGACGGAATAAACGTCAGTCAAAGGACTGCAGCGCTGAACACTGAAAAATGGCCTGGCCAGGAAGGGGGTCTAAACACCTGGTCTTGAAGTGGTTAAACGAGCGGCAGCGGCTCCACAATGTACATTCAGCTCTGCTTGTCCGGAGCCGGGCTGAATGTACTTTAAAACTACTCGCCCGGCGGCCGAAACTGCATGTCCCGGGGGAGCTGTTCTGTGTAGTTCCTGACAGCGGAGACAGGTGGCGCTGTGATTACAGCACCACGGTCTCAGAACACACAGCCCGTAGAGCAGACGTTTTTCGTCTGCTGTATGGCTGAGCCGTTGTGCCTTAGTTTTCGGGGTCCCCCGGGAGACGTCTCCAATTTTTGTTTCCCTTTAGTAGTCTTCCCACCGCTTACCCCACCTCCGACGAGCGCCCTACACGGGGTAAAACTCTCAACTTTTCGTGAAAAATTGAATAGTTGTCACTACTATTATTTTGCACTCGATGAGCAGGGGCTGGGCTTACCCAAATATTAAATGATGGGTTTCAGATTCTGGCATGCATACGCGCTACACTTCCACTGCAAGGAAACTAAACGCATTGACTGGCCGTACGTTTTTTCAGTAGTTCTGAATTATAAAGCGGTAGTCTATTCTTTCCATTTATTAGAAATCATGGGAGCAAACACCATCACAGCAAGGATTAGTGCTGTAGTCAGTCTTCCAGAAGCAGGAGCTTTGACAAATTACTAAAATATTTCTGGTGTGAAGCTGACCCTTTAGCCATGTTTTTTGTTCCTTAAACGTCCGACCTAACATGAAATTCCTTTGCTCCTGTCCCAGAAACCTGCTGATCCAGACAAGATCTTCAGATTTACAAAGTGTAATTAAGGACAAACTGCAAATCTACCAGACCCCAACCCATATGAAATTCTATAACCTCGTTACAGAATTGCAGGGTAGCAGATCACAGCCATGTGCTGGGCATTTGGTAGTAAAAGTTGTTTGCTTAGACAACAAAGATTTGAGTCAATTATAATTGTCAATGTTTGGGTAATAAGCAGATATAACCAAGTGTTTTGAAATGACAGAAATTACTGCTGTTCAAAAAAAGTCTTCCATTTTGGAAGGAGGTTATTCTAAGTATTGAACACTTTGCAGGGACTCTGTATACAAGCCTGTGTGCAAAGGTAATCAATCGGCTCAATACACAGTGTTAAAGGAGACATATATTGGGAGAATATAATGTACTCTTCCCAGTACTTTGAGCCGGTGTGTGACACTGGCTCTACAGATCGAGTACTGAGTGATCACTCAGGTCAGTCTTCACCCTGCATAGAGTGGTCACTGTCCCCACTGGGAGTTACCCTTCCCCTCTCTGTTCCTGCAGCCCTTAGTGGAGGGACAGGATGGGGAGGGGGTGGACGCAACTGGCTCTGGCTCTAGAGATGCAGAATCGGGCAAGGGGGTGGATCCAGGACCTTTTCTGGCTGCAGCGTAGCTATATGCTGAGTTTGGGGTCACAGGAGTACATTAGTAGATGCACTTCTTTCACCCATAAGAGGACTTAGGCCAAAAAAAAGGTTTGACTTTAGTTCTCTTTAACACCAGCTTACAGCTTGGGTATACACGGTGAGAATTTTTCTGTTCGGCATGGGCGGAGGAATCTTGCTGCGGCTATTGTATGAATACCCAAACATTTGCTGCATCCGATTGGCTGTAGATGCTTTTTGGACCACAATTTTCTGCCTGGCTTGATTCTTAAAGTGAAGGATGTTGGGAGACAGCTGACAGACGGGACCACCCACTGAATGAGTACAAGGCATTCTGTGATTGGACAACAGGCATAAGTACATCACAATCTCCCTTTTGTTGAATCATAGAAAACCTTCTATTGTATGAAAATAATGTAAGATATTTTTAGGGCGGTGCTGCAGAGTAAGTGGCCGGCAGTTAACCCCCGTGTTCCTGCTCTGACCGTCCGTTTCACCAATGAGACGTAAGCGTTGACATCACCGTTGGAGACTGCATGTACACTATATTACCAAGAGTATTGGGACGGCTGCTTTTACACGCACATGAACTTTAATGGCATCCCAGTCTTAGTCCGCAGGGTTCAATATTGAGTTGGCCCACCCTTTGCAGCTATAACAGCTTCACTCTTCTGGGAAGGCGATCACAAGGTTTAGGAGTGTGTCTATGGGAATGTTTGACCCTTCTTCCAGAAGCGCATTTGTGAGGTCAGGTACTGTTGTTGGACGAGAAGGCCGGGCTCGCAGTCCCAGCTCCAATTCATCCCAAAGATGTTTTGTGGCTGAGTTGCTGTTGTTCCCAGTTGCTTCCACTTTGTTATAATCCCACTAACAGGTGACCGTGGAATATTTAGTAGCAAGGAAATTTCACGGAACCCCTGAATCCAATAATTTGGAGGGTTGTCCCAATACTTTTGGTAATATAGTGCAAGTAACATTTTTCAAGAAAGAAACCGCAGCCACACACCTCATCAAAGTTATTTTATTGGTGCCCAGCTAATGCCCCAGTAAAGTGTTAGCCCAAGCTTCAGTTTTTAAGGTGCACATATAGTTAATGCTCAGACAAAGCTGCTGATGGTTGTATGAGATGGAGTTGCCTGAGAGTCCAACCCAAAGCCCCTTTGGTTGAGTTAATATGACCAAATTTCAGCATTGGGCCATGTAACTAGCGCAAGCAAGGATTCAAGGTAGGTATGTCTTTTTCTTTTTTTTAACAACGGTAAAAATCAGCGCAGAATCACACAAGTAGGATTCTATTTCCTATATAATTTACTGTATAGGTGACTGGCACTCTGCAAATGTATGGGCTTGCAAGGAAGCCCAAGCTTTTTTGTTTATTTTGTCTTACTAAATCCACCAAGTAGGATTAGATTTTTCAGTATAGTTCTGTTTAAAAGGCGATTAACAGACCACTGGCACTTTGTAGATGAGAAGACTTGCAAACAACCCTACGCTTTTTTGATGGTGACATAGAAAATTGTACTGAATCTCTTAGCCAGAGTTTACATTGCAGGTGTCTGCTAGTTTGTGTTGAGGGATGTCTATGTAGAAAATGTTCAAACTATGTTCTGCGGCTTCTGGCTGAGTGTCGATTAGGACAACTGTTGATAGATGAGTGAGACTGGGTTAGACCAGCTGAAAAATAAATGATAGTCCTGTAATTTCATAGTATCCCCTTATCAAAGTGTAGTCTAAAGTCCTATCTGAAATCAACATAGATGAGGCAAATGACCAAATAAACTCAGCTAGAGTGAATAGTGGGACCGTGGCCAGGAGTTTACTAGATGAAGAAACCACTGTTTTAGCTCCAACACTGCGATTTTGGGGGTATAGATGTTTCTTTGGCCCTGGAGTACAGCCAGATAGCAATACCCAGCAGCCCCAGAGACATTAAACAGAGTCACAAAGCTCTTCTCTTGTTGCAGGCGTTGGATGAAGATGTCGCAACAAGCGGGAAACAAAACCAATGGCACAGCCGGCCAGTGTCTGACTGGAACACCCAGCAAGTGTGTCACTGGTTAATAGGAATGAATATGGAGCAATACATCACAGAGTTCACAGCAAAGAACATTGATGGACAGCAGTTAATGCTACTGGATAGTGACAGACTGAAGGTAAGGTCCAGAATTCTCTATCTGCACTAATCACCAATGAAAAGTTACCAAGGATGACGCTGCTTTATACAATATATAAAAGGGAAACATTATTTTGGACTGGTTTAATTTTAAAGCTGAAATCCCAGCAGATATAAAAGACACAATTGATTCCAGCTCTGTATTGATACATCATTTAATGTTTTTCATCCATACTGCCGCCTGTAGGAGGCTTGGACACAGACTGTAGGACAACTATTACTACCACCAGCATGCCTCCAGCTGTGCTGGTAAAAGCCTAACCTAGTTTGCTAGCATGTTCCTTAATTTTTCTCTTTAATCAGAATTCTCCTCTACATTGCTACTATCCCAACCTGGCTACTGGTCGTTCTCCTAAAAGAAAATGTTCATCTCTTTTGAGGCCTGTAAGTCCAAAGACTCTGTGGCTAGCTAGAACACATATATTTTACTGATAATCATCCTTCCAGGTCTCTGACTCTTCAGTCTTGCCCCAGCACCCCGAGTTTTTTCCAGAATGCTGCCCTCAGTGCCTTCTCATGACACATAGACCATCTTCTGTTGAGAAAACAGTCCACGTGGGTCCTATTGGAAATGGTCCTAATTTCTCCAAGATTCAGATGAATATTGTATTGGTGCTGGAAGTGTTGCAGAAGAGTCCTGTGTCGGTGGCTCACTCTTTTTCTCCAGTATCTTTTTTTTTTCTGCTAAAGTGAATCCAGTTTCTGAGCAGACCGACTTGTCTGCCCTTGAGGATCAGGTAGTTTTTTGCCTGATGAATCTGTCTTTCAGTTCTGCGGTTGGGGAAAACTTCTCTCCACACTTTCTGGGATCCTGTAATCTGAGAATTCTCATCTCCTCTTGTTCTATGTTCAGGAGTTCCAGAACAGGGTGGTTCCTCCATCGTAACCTACCTGGGTAAGTCTCTTGACACCTATACAGTACCAGCGTGCCTCCACCATCGAGGAGGAACAGGATATCTTTTTATAATGGGAAGTAGTTTGGATCCTTGCTTGGACAATCCTTTCCACTCTATTCTTTTCAAGTGCAGTTTTCTGGAGGACAGCTTTTCCTAGCTGGTTGCTTTTGTTTGTTTCACAGACTCATGTGGAAGGCCTTTCTGGGGATCTCCCCTGCTTTAGATTTACTCATACGAATGTGTATTTGCTGGCCTAATGACTCTTAACTGTTGCTTCACGGATTCTAATGCAACATTGGATCTCCAGAACATATCTAGTCCTGTGCCTTTTCAAAGCTGTAGGAGAGGCGGGATATTTCAGCAAGTTTCCCTTAGGAGAGAAAAACACCCCTGGGGTGAAGCCCTAACAGATGGATGGGATTTGAGCTTGGTTTTGAACTCTATAAGGTCTGCATTCCTCCTGGCTAATCTATGGTGAAATCTACCTTTTTATCCTCTACCTAACCTGTGTATGGGAAGTTCCCATGTACCCTTCCCCATTGTGGGATCAGGTCCCTCTACTAGAACATCTTTCTCAGGGTTTTCTGTCTGGTCCTAACTCTTGGAGGAACTAATTTTTCCTTGTTGCCCATGGTTCAGGCTGTGAGTCCTTCCTTGTATGAAAATTCTTTTTATTTCCACCCTTCTTGTTGGATCAGGGAGAGCAGCTTGCAAAGTTGTGGTCTATGGTTTGGTGTTTTCTTTCCCATGTCCAGACATTTCTCACTAGTTATGCATTTTCTTATTTTTCTGGTATTAAGCATTAGTGCTAAATTACTACTTGGTTTTGCTTTCTTATGTTCTCCTTATCAGGCCAGGGATGTGGCCTCATCTGGTGCCAAATTTGGGTGTTGGTTCTTCGATGCAGCACTTGAGTTGCAGGCAGTCCCTAGTTTTTCCTTTGTTCACATTGGGCCTTTTATTTTGTTTTGCTTATTCTGTTGCCTACCCCTTAGTTTTACTGTTTTTGTGCATCCCATAGGTGAAGACTTCCTGTGTCCTTCAATAGACGAGAAGGAAAAGAGGATTTTTGTACTCGTGTAAAATCCTTTTCTTGGAGTCTAATGAGGGACATCGCAGGATCCATCTGTGTGTGTTATGGTAGCAGTAGCCTCCCTGGCTTATACATAACAGTGATCTGGGTGGCTGTAAATAAAAAAAAAAAGTGTTTTCTAGCCAAAAACACAGACTTCAACATGTGCAAAAATGGTGCAACATGATAAATGGGGTCCCTGTAAAGAAAGGTTGATACTTACCTCCCATGTTGGTCTTTTCTTTACATTGATCCTCTTTTTTGGTCTTTTGCTTTACATTGATCCTCTTTTTTTGGTCTTTTCTTTTACATTGATCCCCTTTTTTCTAAGTGTTTGGGTTTTTGTTTTTTTTTCTAGCAAAAATACAACAAATCCTTTCTTCTACCTGTTAAGGGAAACCTTTCCTGAGAAATACTCTAAGGCAGCTATTGTGGACCTGATTCCCATAATTATAGTCGTCTGTCAAGCTGACAGTCTTTCAAGACTTTATTTTCTCACGCAGAACAAGTTTACGGTCCTTTGGCCTAGAAGTATGCACATTCAATCATTATCTGCAAAGTACTGGCCAATAGGTGCCCATAACAGGCATAAGGGCATTTCAGGAAGATCTGCATGACTAGCCTCCATGTTTCTTTTCGTAATGGTTTACTATTAATGGAAAGCCTGCTAGAATCCCAACCTAGTCCTTGCAAGCTGTGTGTCTGTGCCCATCCCTCATGCAGTTGGCAGTATGGCTCAGATTTGCTCACCCAGTCTTGCTGAAGATACACTGCGGTTACTGTATTTTGTTTTTAATAGAAACAAATGGTGCCTTGTGACCCGTTTTTGAGTAAAGCCTTCTTTATGCCTTTTTTCTCTTCTTTCACTATAGTTAGGCAATTAATTTGTCATGTGACTCTGTGAATTGGCAATATAAAAACCTAAGGAGCATCTTCACGGTGCTTTAAGTACCATCCTTTGTTAGTATTTTGCATGCTGTGTGTGTTGTTTATGTATAAGCCCCCCCAACCCTGTGGTAATGCAGACAGCCTAAAGTTAAATTGCACCATCTGCTGGTGAAATAACATATCTGTTGGTGTCTGTTGAAGGGAGATGATATGCTTGGTCAAGTTTAAGTCTTTGGAGCGAGATCACTATGAATGTGTGTGAGCTTTCACTTTTTGAACTGAGGAATTATCTCCCTATGTGTGAGCATTCTAACAAGGCATGCATGAAACTACATGTGACGCACTGTACATAAGCGGAGGAGGTCCTTTGCTCAAATCAAACTTGGGTTTTAACCCTATTTTCCAAGGCCATTTGTAAAGAGATTAAACCCCACAAATGTATAGCTGAACTCCCGAGTATTTCCAAAATGTCACCTTGTCACTCATTACTCCACCACCACCACTTAATGCTGCATTTGCAGTGCTCGTTTAGTCCGGGGCATAGGGAATAAGGTGAAACACTCCCCTTACAAGCTCCCTCCATCTGTGTCACAGGTCCCCCAAAACTGCTCCTCTCCACTGTCATCACGTACAATCCCGGAACAGTGGTAGGGAAAGATTATAAATGCTTTCTGTGACCAAATAGTATTTAGAATCTCACATTAAAAAAATCTGTCCTCAGACAAAATAGAGATTTCTTTTCTCTTCCTCTTCTGACACTTGCCACTGAGACGGGTGACAAGTGGGGGAGAAATGTAAACCGCAATACGATATTGAGGGGAGGTGCGGACTATATATTCTGACTATACTAGAATAATTGTCTTTTATTGCTGCCTGTGTCCCCACTGGTGGGGATTTCACCTTGCTTCCTATCCAGATGTCGGCAGAAATCTCCCAACTGGTGACAGATGGCAATAAACGTGATTACGATGGAGAAACAGGAATATGGAGTTCTGGATTCCCTGATGTAGATAAGATTTTGGTAGGCGGTTCTCTGGTGCACAGGAGCCTTGGCTGGTCACTTGGAACAATAGACCAAAAATAAAGCAATGAGAGTATCAAACTGGTAGTAGAGTCCAGATCTAGTTTGGATTTTTAACCAATACTGCAAATAAAACTAAAGCATTTTGGGGGTTCTGAGGGCCTCCTTCACCAGGGATTATAAATGCTGATTTCTCTCCCGTTCATTGAAGGACACAGGCAACAGATCGTAGATCCTGAATGGTAGGGTAATATCGCCACCTGCAGGAGAAGGACGCTAGGCACAAAACTAAAGACCAATTACAGCCTAGGGGCGGCCCCTGCCGGTGGCCAAACCCCCCACCTGCTGACAAGTCTCCAGTTTTTTGCCTAGCGTCAGGAGTAAGGAGCTAAAAAATTTTCTCTGAAGAATTTTTTTCCTTTCTTCCGTTTGACTGGATTTTCTTCTAGCAAGTGTCCCCAGGGCGACAGGCTGGATGACTGTAGATCCTTGTAGTCTCCCCTGGGTGACCGACGAGCGCATGCAGACTCTGCTACGGTGGGTCGGCTGCGTGGGGTGGTCCTTTGACCG
>NW_017306312.1:2334155-2346146 GCF_000935625.1 Nanorana parkeri
AACGAGCACATATAGGCGATCGGCGGGCTATGGACCCGCCGATCGCCTATATGTGAAACACCCGGTAACGGGTGTGTGCATTTAGCGGGTCTTTTCTGCCCGTGCGTGCCCGCTAGGGGGCGCGCGCGAGCAGAAAAAAATTGCCGTCTGGAGACGGCAACCCGCAGATGCTGCAGTGCCGTCCGTCCGTTTTTTTACTACGGGCGGACGGCAAGAGGTTAAAAAAGTATTTGGCCATTAACTTGCTCCAGTCACTGGTTTAAAAGCTCCGGACTCTTAATACCAGTTTGGAGCTTTCAACCCTCAATTTTGGGTAAACAAGAAGAAAAAATTGATTTTAACCCTTCTACACTCCAAACTACAGCAACGTTTTGACTGGAGAATGTTTTAAATAAATTTGTATTTTCTAGGGATGCACCGATACCGTAATCGTACTCGCCCAAATGCTCCTGATGCCCATCCCAATACTGGAACTTCTGGTATCGGGAAGCCGGGCGGCAAGTCATTACACGATTGGCCGGGAAGCTGGCTCTATGCTCTGCGTCAATATTGGTATTTGATACCGAACAACTGGTATTGGTGCATCACTAGTGGTTTCTGTATGATCCACTTCTACCAATGGTTTTCTCATTTGTTCCCCAACTGTACATTGACTGTTCTGTTTGCTTTTCCCGGAAAGGCGCTGGGTGTTTTGAGCCAAACAGACCGAGCCACTATCAAGAAGAAAATCAAAGAAATTAAGAAAGCACAAGAAAAACTGGAAAGACATAAAGAAAAAAGTTCAAAAAAAGAAGTCCTGAGAAAAGGTGGCAAAGCGGTCCCAACAGTGGAATCGAGCTGCTAAAACACTACACCCGAGACCTTCCAGCCCATGTGTTGTATATGTATATAGGTGTACAATTAAAATGAGATTATGGGAAATCTATAACATATTTAGATTATTTCTTAATGCCTACTAGCATCAAACAATGTACGTCACCTGACTGAGCATTTTATTTAGCATTTTTATTATAAAAAAAGAAAATAGCTCCTATATTTGTCATGAGTTCTTGAAGTGTCATTTTTTAGTGTACGAGGTTGTGGATATTTTAATGCTGAACTTTTTTCTGTCTCTCCAACAACCACTTCATAATATAGTTTGTTTGTGTTTAAACTTTCCGCGCACAGCCAGTAACATGCAGGCTTCCTGACTTCTTATAGGGAAAGATTATTCTCGTGTATAGTTTTCTACTTGCAGCACTGGCTAATTAAAGGGAAAGTCCAGATAAAAAAAACACTTTTCTAGGCCGGTATAATGGCTGTGCCGACCTGTACAATGGTTTACTGCGCACTTCTTGGCGGTGTCCCTGTGCTATGGCTGCTTTTGTTGAAGCATACAACACCACATTTGTGTGCCTGCAGTTTTTTGAGTCACAACCCCTCCTCTGGAAACATTCCAAGCGGCTGAGTGCCTGCCCTCAAGTACTTCCCTACCCTTCCCGGTATACTTCTAAAACTTCAACCCAGCTATTTTCTCAGCACCAGCCAGCTCTACGCTGGGCGACAGGTTTATATAAAGCCACTGGTGTGTAAAATATGAGGCAGCATGAGCTGGTGGTTGTGAAGCACGCACTGCTACTCAGATAACCTGCCCCTGCTGGTCACCCTCCATTGCATCATCCCTAGTTGATGAGAATGAACTGCCTCAGTTCTTTGTCAGCCCGGTGCCGCAAAACTATCAGTTGTTTTATATTACGATCTAGAGCTGCTAACTGTAACTGAATGACATGAACTTTGCTCCCAGATAAGTGACCAACAATCCGCTTGTGACGGAAAGTATTTGTGTGTGCTGGTGGGATGTTGTAAATGGACTTGGGGAGTCTTTGAGGATGAATAGGGGGTGTCCTGTATGAGAGTTAGAAACCTTTGAGCGTGTATAGAATGTTCGCTGTTTATAGATTCTTTTGTTGAGACTGAACACATTTTCCATGACCTGCATCCTCTTTTCTCGTGTATGCACTTGCTGAATCTTAATATGAACTTCCTCATTTCAGGAGAGTATTGGCAAGCCAATTGTTGGACACTGACGTGTATATGATGTTCAATAATGGTACTTAAGCTGTGGTACCCCAGACCAGTCCGTTGTGTATTTTTGTTACTAATCTTTTGGATTATGATGATCAGGATGTGGTGGGGTTTTTCTTTCTTCATCTTATGTAATACACTGTTCTAGTACTGACACACTGCAGATATTAGGAGTCATTAGTCCAGTGACACAGATTGCGTATTTAAAGGAATTTTCCATCAGCTGACTTTTTTTTTGTCTCTGAGAAGTTGTAAAAGTTTTACAACGATTTTACGGTACAGAAGTAACGTCCGCTCATCTTTGTCTTGTGAGGGTCTAACCCATGGTGAGACACAGGGACGCCAGGCTTTATCTGACCAGGGACAGGGGAGATGATTGAAACATTGCTACATGGAGAGTCCCTTTAAGTAGTTATAAAAGTTGTGGGATGAATGAGCGCACATGATGTCATTTTTTGGTCACACTGTACTCTGCGGTGATGTTTATCCTCTAGTTGGAATAGAAAAGAATCACCGGGGTAGGTCTATCTTTGCTGAGATGGCACAGTGTGAGAATTGTTGTCTATAGCGTATTGAAACAATGTGAAAGCTTCTCTACCGGGGGAAAAAAACAAAACCAAACCAGGGCTACCGTCTCATTGTTGTCTAGGGGTATTGTGTGACTTACCTGATCCCCGCTCCTGCAAGCTCCAAGACTGCAGCCTCTTACCCCCTCTGCTCTGGCAGTCAGAGGCCCACTGATGTCATCACATACAATGGAGGGCCCATAGTCCAGCATTATACGTAAGAATGGGTCCTTCCACAAGCCCAGAGATGAGGGGAGACAGGTGAGTGACAAGTGCTGGGAGCGGGGATCAGGTAAGTAAGACAGTTGCACAATACCCCCCGATAAAACAAGCAGTTAATCCTTGCAGTGTGGGGGTAGCCTACTTCAAGGGTAGTTCCTCCCGGAGAAATGGGTTTCAGAGTTGAAGCCGTCCTGTTAGTTTTTTTTTGTTTGGCTGCCTGCAGTGTGTCAGATGTAAAGAGTTGTCTTCAGAATGCACATCTCCCACCTTCCTTTACCATGTGTATTCACTAACCACTACAGAACTTTCACACTGTGTTCCTAGAAACATTTGTCTGCTGGGTGCAGAATGATGTCATAGCCGAGACAACTTTTTATGAAGAATACAGTTTTTGTATTTTATTGGAAATGTTTTTGTAAAGGGGATAGTATAGACTTTCTATGGAAATAGTGTTGGGGACCTAATAATTGAAGAGGGGGGAGGTAGGTAGGTATGCACACATCACCAAGCTCTGGATCTTTCATGAATCACTTGTCACAGGAGAACGCTGTAGGTTGCCATTGAAGATGCAGTTTTTCTGGCTGTTAAATTGTTAATGCTGCATTATCGATATGAGTCACTGAACTGCATAAGAAACTTTCACTCTTCTCAATCATTTGCCGGGTGCTAGTTTCAGAGCTGTCATTCGGAAGTATTCAAACTAAGCACAGCCAGTGGTTTCAGGAGGCCAAGAATGGCAGCCCCCATAGTTCTCTCATGAATGGTACTTTTTGTACCTGATTCTTTCAGACCAGAGCTTCTTCACGCCGCTGCTCCAGGTTGTCTTCCTTCTGCACAATCATTTATCCCGGGGAAGGCAAACAAATCCCACCATACATCTGCTTCTGGGAGCCATGGCTGAGGCAATGCCTGACATCCAGACACTACTCCCATCATGCCTCATGGGGGTTGTAGTAGTATCACAGCTGGAAGGACAGATTTTACTCACCCCTGGTTTGTAGCGGAAATATGGGGACGCCCACTCCTGAAATGCCAGCTGCTTGGCTGTTCTGCTGATGATACGGCTTTAATAGATTTGGAGTTGCTGACCTAAGATAAGTATGGAGGTCCCCTGGAGGCTGAAGTAGTCATCTGAATGCTTGTTTTGGGTCACTGACTAAATGTATTAGACCAGCAGAGTCCGTGTGACACCCAGGCACCTGGCATTTTCAGAAGAATGGGTTAATAATGGCAAGCCAGTTTTTACTCTGACAAGTTTGCCTGAATCGGAGTTACTGCCTCAGATATTCCCGCAGCTGTGCTCACAAATGGTGAAAACCGGACCTGTTGGGGTATTTGGAGCGGAGACGCACTGGCCTATAGAACTTGGAGGCAGCCATTTTGTGGCTTGAAGCATCACTGCATCCATGTAATTTCTCTAGAACAGAGGTAGGCAACCTCTGCACTCCAGCTGCGGTGAAACTACAAATCCAATTATGCCTCTGTGGCTGTCTGACTATTGCAATGCCTCATGGGGATGTGTAGTTCCATAATATCTGGAGTGCTGAGGTTGCCTCCCCCTCCTGTAGAACAGGGTCACATTACGGATATGAAGCACAAAGCTTTGTAACATTGTTTTCTAGTCAGTGCTGAATGCTGATGATTCAGTCAGACACAATATGGCTCCTCTTGGGGCCCAATCACGCCGCTATGTCAGATGCAGTACAAAGTACACCGCAGCCTGGGTTTGATGTCATCAGTGGAGAATGGGTGTGGCCTAACTGACATCCAATCAGGCTGCGGTACATTTCCAGGACTTGGGTGAGAGGAAAGAACTACATCTCTCTATCAGCTTCTTACGTTACCCTCCTCACATGTGCTTTTTATAATATTTGTTCATTGAATTGTCTGTGGACCATTTCTTCCAATTTCTCATGTTTTTCCACTAAATGTAGAAGATTAAACAAATCTTGGAAACATTTTTGTAAAACAAAGTGTTTTATATAATAAAACTGACCCTTTTCTGAGGTGTTTGTTGTTGGATTTTGTTCCGGTGAAAACTGAGTAAAAGAAATGTCAGCAGAATTAACCCCGTGACCTTTGTTCCCCCTCATCACCAGGTGACCGGCCCAAGAAATCTGCTTATTTTCAACTTTAACTATTAATATGAGCCGGCTATTGTAAGCACCCGTCACTAAGGTCTCGTTCACACCTAGGCGTATTGCATATGCGCGACCGCCGCGCGTTTTTTTACCGCGATTTGCGGTAAAAAAGTTGCGCGTTTCCGAAGGCTACTTGGCTGTATCCCAATGGAAACGCGCAACAAAACGGCCCAAAGTAGTACCTGTACCTTTTCTGGCGTGGGCCGTTTTGTAGCGCGTTAGAGACGGGCGGAAATACGCCAAGGTGGGAACGAGACCATTGAATACAATGGGATTTATATTTTTGAGCGTTTTGTAGGGCATTCGTCGAGCGTAGAACGCGCTACAAAACGTTAAGGTGTGAACGAGGGCTAATAGGCCAAGCTGTCCCACAAAAGTGTCACTAAACTCAGGAGGTAAATCTTACAGATTCCAGTCCCCTGAACTATTAACACAAATGTATCTGTAGCTGTAGATCCGCAAATCATCTCTGAATTGGTGCTGACACTGTCCTTCCTTCTGGAGGGGGGCTACTTTTGTTCCCCATGGTTCCTGTGTGTGTTGTAAAGTAATCACCGCTCCAAGCTCACTCCCGGGATGGACTACAATCTCAGGTTTAGTTAGCTAATATGTATGGAAATAGTTTCTTTTCCTTTGTCCCAGTGTTATAGCCCATTCAAAACAAATGGACCGAACCCATGCTGAAGTGTGACAATGCAATAACACACCATGCACTAGAACAGCAAAGTGTAACTAGATTCTAATCTCTTCCCGTCCTATCCAAAACTAAAAGATAAATACCTGAAATATATCATAGGGGTGTCAGACTTCCTCCGCTCTAGTAATGTATATTGAAGCTCTGAATTCCCATAGTCAGGATGTATTCCTATAACGTAACCGACATTCACTTTATTACCATCAATCCAAATATATAACTCACCGTATAAAAATACATTGGGGGGGATTTGCTGAGACTGGAGCAGCTGTGTATGGCAACCAAACGGTTTCTCTTTCATTTTCAAAACTGAACAAGCTCACAAGAGACGCTGACTGGTTACTATGCACATCTTGCTCCAGCTTCTGTCTGCTCGTTTTAGTAATTTCACCTTATTAAATTCCTAGTAAATGGACTCTGGGGCTAGGAACAAAATCCAGGTCACACTGGAAATGTATAGTGATCACATTTATTTCAATGTATTTTTAATTTTAGAATCCTACAACATCCCCCTATTGAGACAAATCCGATTTGCTGACTTGGCAATCTACATCACATTTGATCAATAAATCTTATCCATGAATTTAATGTTACCCCTAGCAACCAGATTGCACAGATCCCCCCCGGCCAGAGCGGACATTAGGAACACACCATCTTCCTGACAATATTCTAAGTCACATGAAGAACTTATTCAAACAAACACTTCAACAAGCAGGTCATTATTTGGCAATCACAGCGCACACATCAGATACAGCTGCTCAGGAAAATGCGGATTACTCCTCCCGGACTGGATGGATGGATGGATGGATGGTCGGTCGACCTTCCATCAACAACTGTTGAAATCTTCCTGTATGAAGGAGAGGATACTTAAAGGAACCCTACACACAGAACCAGGCTCTCCCTATTGTAGAAGGACAGACATTTACTATTCCCTGGCTGTCATTTTGGTCCTGTGGCTTCAGCACTTTTCACCCCGATATTCTGATCCTGCATGCTTGGTCTGGTGCAGTCAGACATTCTAATCTCTATACGTGGTATGGGGGGTAATCACTGAAACTATTTGGCCAAAATGACAGCCCAGGAACTAGTATTTTTCAGGAGAGAGCAGTCAAAAGCACTCGCTCTACTTCCTTACTATAAGGTTTCTTTTAAAGAACTCGTTAGAAATGTTATTAACCCTTGCGGCAAGGCTACCACTCCTTCCCCCTCATTATGGCCACTAGATGGTGCCCGGGAATTTCCTATGCTCCTCGGCTACATCTAGTGGCCATAATGCAACACACAGTAATAAGGTTTCTTTTAGCCATGTGACTAGTTTTTAGACTTAAAATAACTTCTTAACATCCTGGTGCGTTATCTGTGATTTGAGCTTTTGTGCTCTGAGAGGCAGATGGCGGCTGCTATTGTCACCTCCTTATGCTAGTCGCTTAGCAGTCGCTGGTTTCATACATTCGGAGTCACTGACTCACCAAGTACGCATATCCAACTTCACTCAGAAGTGCCTTGCTGCATATTTGCTCCAGGTCAAGGACCCGTTACATTGGCAAATAGCTCACTCCTGACAGAATTGCTGTGTCCACTTACCTCCTATGGTGCCGCTCCCTCATTGGGTGAACCAGAGATGTCACTTGCAAGCAATACAAGAAATCTGCTTATTTTCAACTTTAACTATTAATATGAGCCGGCTATTGTAAGCACCCGTCACTAAGGTCTCGTTCACACCTAGGCGTATTGCATATGCGCGACCGCCGCGCGTTTTTTTACCGCGATTTGCGGTAAAAAAGTTGCGCGTTTCCGAAGGCTACTTGGCTGTATCCCAATGGAAACGCGCAACAAAACGGCCCAAAGTAGTACCTGTACCTTTTCTGGCGTGGGCCGTTTTGTAGCGCGTTAGAGACGGGCGGAAATACGCCAAGGTGGGAACGAGACCATTGAATACAATGGGATTTATATTTTTGAGCGTTTTGTAGGGCATTCGTCGAGCGTAGAACGCGCTACAAAACGTTAAGGTGTGAACGAGGGCTAATAGGCCAAGCTGTCCCACAAAAGTGTCACTAAACTCAGGAGGTAAATCTTACAGATTCCAGTCCCCTGAACTATTAACACAAATGTATCTGTAGCTGTAGATCCGCAAATCATCTCTGAATTGGTGCTGACACTGTCCTTCCTTCTGGAGGGGGGCTACTTTTGTTCCCCATGGTTCCTGTGTGTGTTGTAAAGTAATCACCGCTCCAAGCTCACTCCCGGGATGGACTACAATCTCAGGTTTAGTTAGCTAATATGTATGGAAATAGTTTCTTTTCCTTTGTCCCAGTGTTATAGCCCATTCAAAACAAATGGACCGAACCCATGCTGAAGTGTGACAATGCAATAACACACCATGCACTAGAACAGCAAAGTGTAACTAGATTCTAATCTCTTCCCGTCCTATCCAAAACTAAAAGATAAATACCTGAAATATATCATAGGGGTGTCAGACTTCCTCCGCTCTAGTAATGTATATTGAAGCTCTGAATTCCCATAGTCAGGATGTATTCCTATAACGTAACCGACATTCACTTTATTACCATCAATCCAAATATATAACTCACCGTATAAAAATACATTGGGGGGGATTTGCTGAGACTGGAGCAGCTGTGTATGGCAACCAAACGGTTTCTCTTTCATTTTCAAAACTGAACAAGCTCACAAGAGACGCTGACTGGTTACTATGCACATCTTGCTCCAGCTTCTGTCTGCTCGTTTTAGTAATTTCACCTTATTAAATTCCTAGTAAATGGACTCTGGGGCTAGGAACAAAATCCAGGTCACACTGGAAATGTATAGTGATCACATTTATTTCAATGTATTTTTAATTTTAGAATCCTACAACATCCCCCTATTGAGACAAATCCGATTTGCTGACTTGGCAATCTACATCACATTTGATCAATAAATCTTATCCATGAATTTAATGTTACCCCTAGCAACCAGATTGCACAGATCCCCCCCGGCCAGAGCGGACATTAGGAACACACCATCTTCCTGACAATATTCTAAGTCACATGAAGAACTTATTCAAACAAACACTTCAACAAGCAGGTCATTATTTGGCAATCACAGCGCACACATCAGATACAGCTGCTCAGGAAAATGCGGATTACTCCTCCCGGACTGGATGGATGGATGGATGGATGGTCGGTCGACCTTTCAGTGACAACTGTTGAAATCTTCCTGTATGAAGGAGAGGATACTTAAAGGAACCCTACACACAGAACCAGGCTCTCCCTATTGTAGAAGGACAGACATTTACTATTCCCTGGCTGTCATTTTGGTCCTGTGGCTTCAGCACTTTTCACCCCGATATTCTGATCCTGCATGCTTGGTCTGGTGCAGTCAGACATTCTAATCTCTATACGTGGTATGGGGGGTAATCACTGAAACTATTTGGCCAAAATGACAGCCCAGGAACTAGTATTTTTCAGGAGAGAGCAGTCAAAAGCACTCGCTCTACTTCCTTACTATAAGGTTTCTTTTAAAGAACTCGTTAGAAATGTTATTAACCCTTGCGGCAAGGCTACCACTCCTTCCCCCTCATTATGGCCACTAGATGGTGCCCGGGAATTTCCTATGCTCCTCGGCTACATCTAGTGGCCATAATGCAACACACAGTAATAAGGTTTCTTTTAGCCATGTGACTAGTTTTTAGACTTAAAATAACTTCTTAACATCCTGGTGCGTTATCTGTGATTTGAGCTTTTGTGCTCTGAGAGGCAGATGGCGGCTGCTATTGTCACCTCCTTATGCTAGTCGCTTAGCAGTCGCTGGTTTCATACATTCGGAGTCACTGACTCACCAAGTACGCATATCCAACTTCACTCAGAAGTGCCTTGCTGCATATTTGCTCCAGGTCAAGGACCCGTTACATTGGCAAATAGCTCACTCCTGACAGAATTGCTGTGTCCACTTACCTCCTATGGTGCCGCTCCCTCATTGGGTGAACCAGAGATGTCACTTGCAAGCAATTAGGATTCTGAAGCTTTTTGGCCAGCAAGGAACCAACTTTCATTGCGTAGCGTGGTAGATGCACCTCAGGGATTGTGCCATTGTGAATGTGTCACCTGTGGAAGCATCATCAATGTGACATTGGCCTAAATGCTGACGCCAGAGACCACCAGGCAACTACATGCAGAAGGTTAGCA
The DNA here is from genome assembly GCF_000935625.1 of Nanorana parkeri. NCBI lineage: Eukaryota > Metazoa > Chordata > Amphibia > Anura > Dicroglossidae > Nanorana > Nanorana parkeri. The sequence goes on from NW_017306312.1 coordinate 2,344,024, forward strand.
ATGGCTGCTCCCATTTTTCTATCATGACAGGTTTACTTTAAAGCAATTTACTTTCAGATGGAGGGCTGCTTCAAATAAAACCAGTGGGCTTACCTTATAAAGTGGCCCCAGGTCTTTCCTCTTAAAATTTTCTTCAGGGCACCCGATACCCCAAAACCATGTGCTCTATTATACACATATTGACTACAGATTCTGACTGAACTTCATGTAACGGGTACAAGATTCTATTCTACGGCCAGGAGGACAAACCCTGAGAAAGCACCTTTGTGTGCTACCGGGTTCTTTGTTTTTAATTTGGAAAAGGAGTATGGAACTATAGACACCTACGCCAAATGTATACTGTCATGTCTGTCCCCATTGGGGAGATTAACCCCTTGCTAACCATAATGATGACAGCGGTCACTAGGACAAAACATAAACCAGAAAAAAAAAGTCACTTGAAAAGGGAGATCAGTCAAACCACATTTGCAATTCATTTTGCAATTGATATCAGAAGTTAGGTCTTATTTATGAAGAACCAAAAGGCAAAAAGCTCTAAAAGAATTATAATATACACTTTGTGTGTCAGTGTTTTTGAGGGCCCGTTCACACTAGTACAGTGCACCACGCAATTGCACCTACCATGCATTCTGGTGTGGAAGGTGTGTTGCATTGCCATTCATTTGAATGGTACCCCAAACGCACCTCCCACCTACAGTTCGTACACCCACACTCAACCCTGCGGTGCGTTCCATTGCAGTGCGACCTAGGTCGCGACTTAATGACTAAGGACAAATGTGGGTCCTGAGGTTACACATGTTGAGAACCAATGCTGTAGAGCGCACCAACACTTGTAGTAGAGACAAATGCCTAGTGACTCCAATGAATAAAGTGCAAGCTACAAATCGCTGTCAATCATTGACATTAGCGGCGATTAAGTGCTACAACAAAAACCGCCACTCTGGCATGGCCCTTACCCCTCAGTGTTCAAGGGTGTCCTTATGGGCACCCTTCCTTACAGAACTGGGAATGGTACACCAAGTTCTGACAGAAAGGGGAAATACCAACGGAGGATCTGTAACTACTGGGGCTGCAAGGGTAAGTATATACAGGCCTGCCCTGCCATCCTATAGGAGAGGCTGTGAAATGTCCAGTCACCGTATTCTGTAGAAGTAGCAGCGATAGCAGCAGCAGCTCACTGCACAGTGCAAAGGAATCAGAAACACTTACTGAACCCATGACTTGGAGGCCTCAGATATGTGTAAAGGCTGAAATCAGCAGCCCTGACCTACCATCCTGGAAGGAGAGCAGACCAAGGGAATCCTAATACACAAAACAGACACTCCATTTATCTATGCGTTATGGAGCCATACAAATGTACAATGATGTGCTGATCTGGTATATGAGTAACAAAGGAATTGTTTTGCTTGTTATGGGGATACATTGTAGTCTTTTTAATACTCCTATAAAAGATGGAATCTTGGTAAAAGATCTCCTACTGGAGGTGCCACCAGCCTATTGGCAAAAAGCTCTAAAAGAATTATAATATACACTTTGTGTGTAAATAAATATATAGTTCACACATGTACACGCACGCACTATATATAATAATATATATTTGTTGTAAATTTCCATATAGCACCAGATAGCAGGATGGTGAGCATTGCACATCCAGCTAGATAAGAGTTCTCACTAGTAAAGATGATAACTGGTGTACTGGCCATCTCTAACTTACTTCTGGACAATACTTGAAAAAGGTAAGTTGCAGTGGCACTGCCAGTGATCTGAAGGCTTTCCCTGAAAATCAGAAGGTGACATTCAGCATTAGGAGACACCAGGCAAGTCTTATTAGGCTGAATGGCTATGCTGGATGCTTTGGACGTGTTATCTTGTCAGCTGCCGCTGAGTCTTCCAACTGTGAAAAATAGTGCTGTGTCATAAGGCAAAATACGACGCGTCACAAGTCTTTCATGGAAGCAATTAACTGACAACACATAATAGTTATAAGGCAGCAAACCTGAACCAAGTCAGCTTCACTGTAGATATTGCAAGACAGGGACGGGGAAAAATGGCCACTTCTCAGACTGGTATGACCTAGACCAGGGGTCATAGTTACATAGTATTTGAGGTTGAATAAAGACATT
>NW_017306312.1:2346680-2359503 GCF_000935625.1 Nanorana parkeri
GACATCTAAAATGAAGATAACACGGCGTATATCGTTTTTTAGCTTTATGCTATGTACTGTATATAGGTATATGTGGGCTTCATAACGCACTGGACTCAGGGCTTACCCGAGACCCCACCTGAGAGTGACCCAGCAGAGCACAGCATAGACCCTGCACTGCCGCATATTCCACCTGGGGGGGGGCAGACCAGACCTCACTGGGCCCCCCCACAGCCTCAGGCCCTGGTGATAGATCCACAGGGACAGGGAGCCACAGCAGAGGGATGAAAGAGCCACATGCGGCTCCGGAGCCGCAGGTTGCTGACCCCTGACCTAGACAGATCTTTGTTAACTCACACCGACTGTGCCACCCCCAGATGCAGATAAAAGGTTCCTTTGCCCAGGAATGTTTCTGACATTCATCTTGAGTCAATAACACACACAAGGAAATACAGAGACGTTATCACAGATACATAACATTTTACTGGGACAGGGTTGAAGTGAGCGAGATATTGCTATTCCACACTGGACTTCTTTCACAAATAAATGGCGTCATTACAAGACAATTCTTCACCTTATTTCCAAGAAAGTCCATAAGCAAACAGTATGTGATTGTGACACTCCCCGCATACATGAGAACAAACGTTCTGTTTACAATGATATACAATGAAAAATCTGAAAACTAAAAAGAACACGCGTTCCAGAGGAGCTGGTGTCCAAGAACTCATACCAACCAATCAGAAACAGGTTCACACCCGTCTGATGTTAAATTCTGATTGGCTGTGAAGAGTTACCACACATCACTGCTCTATGACCAATCAAATAATTACTTATAACCAAAACCTCTTCATATGTCCGAGCGGTTGTGAAAATATGGAATTCTGACCCACTTGTTACTGCTGGATTACAGGTGAGGATATTCTCATTTCCAGCAGACATCATAGAACATAGAAGTATATGGGTTCGGTATTTCCTCTCATATACACATGATAAGAATGACGTCTAGTGACACCGATTCGGTTATATCATCCATATGGAAAGGATTTTGTCACGGAGTGGAGTCAGGCAGTCCAGCAGCGAACTGGCAGGTCAGCTTAACATTTCCCATCACCTGCTAGTGAATTCATCATATCGGCCGACGGAGAATCCCCACTGGAGGACACAGCACACGGAAATTCTATACAATGCAGACATGATCTACCTTTGTACAGCTTCTACCCTTCTGATGAAGAAATCAGGATTAAAATGTACTTTTTCACACGCAGAATAAAAAGGCAAAATCAATGACAAGGCTTCAAATCAAACAAGGCCAGTAAAAGCAAATGACAACCTATTAGGCATACTGACAAAACACGGCTAGAATGAATGAAGAATTCGAATCATTTCACCTTTTCTGGGTGGAGAATAATAAACTAAACTCGCCTCTTACTAGAAAACATTCAGACCTGCAGTGAAATCAGTCAGGGACATGACAAGCAGGCAATTTATTTGCAGTGATCAGATTTTTTTTCGTTTGAAGTTGTTAACCTGCTCATTTTACAATGATTTGCAGCCGATTCGCTCAGCATTGGAATGAGAATTGTTTCAGGTTAGTGAAAAGATCGCCAGCGACTATCGCTCCTCATTTGCCTCTATGGTTTGGCTACACATTTCTGAAGGAGGATGATTGGTGGCAGAGCACCCCAACCTAATGCTCTACAGCCTCGACTCTCAACTGGTGGGTCGTGACCCAAAAGTGGGTTTGCGACCCTGTGTTCAGTGGGTCGCCACATGCCTTCCACTTTTCTAGGCGTGAGGCTCCTCAGCCTCCCCCCTAGCCCAGCAATGTCAGTTCTCACGCCAAGCAGCCATTCAAAATGTCAGCTTGAGGTGGGATGGGGCTATGGCCGCGGTTGAGCTCCATTGATACTTGCATTAATTACAGCTCCCACATGTGTCCTGTAGTGGTGCAAGGACCGGAGTGATGTAACATACTGGCTCCCGACACCTCTGCAGGGCGCGCAAGGGAGCTGTACAAGCAATGCACATATGGATAGAGCTCCGTCACAGCACAGCAGCCCACACTGGAGTCCAGGCTGAGGATCCACTTCAGTTCTTGTAAGGTAGGGAGACTGGGTGGATCTTAAAAAACATCTAAAACATTTTTGGTGTGTGTGAGATTGTGTCTGTCAGTGTTTTTGAGGGCTCGTTCACACTAGTACAGTGCACCACGCAATTGCACCTACCATGCATTCTGGTGTGGAAGGTGTGTTGCATTGCCATTCATTTGAATGGTACCCCAAACGCACCTCCCACCTACAGTTCGTACACCCACACTCAACCCTGCGGTGCGTTCCATTGCAGTGCAACTTGGGTCGCGACTTAATGACCAAGGACAAATGTGGGTCCTGAGGTTACACATGTTGAGAACCAATGCTGTAGAGCGCACCAACACTTGTAGTAGAGACAAATGCCTAGTGACTCCAATGAATAAAGTGCAAGCTACAAATCGCTGTCAATCATTGACATTAGCGGCGATTAAGTGCTACAACAAAAACCGCCACTCTGGCATGGCCCTTACCCCTCAGTGTTCAAGGGTGTCCTTATGGGCACCCTTCCTTACAGAACTGGGAATGGTACACCAAGTTCTGACAGAAAGGGGAAATACCAACGGAGGATCTGTAGCTACTGGGGCTGCAAGGGTAAGTATATACAGGCCTGCCCTGCCATCCTATAGGAGAGGCTGTGAAATGTCCAGTCACCGTATTCTGTAGAAGTAGCAGCGATAGCAGCAGCTCACTGCACAGTGCAAAGGAATCAGACCAAGGGAATCCTAATACACAAAACAGACACTCAATTTATCTATGCGTTATGGAGCCATACAAATGTACAATGATGTGCTGATCTGGTATATGAGTAACAAAGGAATTGTTTTGCTTGTTATGGGGATACATACAGCCTATTGGAAGACAATGTTTCTTAATTGGAAACATTACTCTCATGTTGAATATTTCCATTCTTGCAGCACGAGTGTGAGATTCGTTTGATAAGATTAAATTCGCTGTGCAGTGGGAAGCATAGATTATCTTTTACTTTGAATGTAGTGGTTGGTCTACCCAAACAATTCTGATCTGGATAGATGTCAATGGGTTACATGAATCACAAGCTCCATCTGGGAAGACTAGAGCAGGGGTAGCAAACTTCCGGCCCTCCAGCTGTGGTGGAACTACAAATCCCATGAGGCATTGCAAGATTCTCAAAGCCACAGACATGACTCCCAATGCCTCATGGGATTTGTAGTTCCACCACAGCTGGAGGGCCGGCGGTTTGCTACCCCTGGACTAGAGTCTTGGCGAGATTAAGAAACGATGATCCACCAACTTCCACCATTAACTGATCTATCTTCTTAGTGGAGAGAGCCTTTAGGCTGGATACGCACTGCTACATTGTGCGTTTTGGTGCATAAGGCAGCCCATTCAAATGAATAAACTTCCTTAAGGCAATACATGTAACGCACCACACAGATGTGAACGGACTCTTCAGGTTACAGATACATCTCCATGTAATTCCACTTTGCAAACAGTCATGAAGGTCCACTGGCATCATAAACAAACATGACAAATAACCAATAATCAGCCAGGAGTGCAGCATGTCCATCATGGCTCCACACTGTAATAGCAAGATTGATACTTATCATGAAGCAATCAGGTACTTTAAAGGAAATGTGTAGTGAAGAAGTACGCAGCCTGCTTTAGCTTACCTCTTCTGCAAATACTAGTTCCCTGGCTGCCATGGTAATCCGATGGCTTCAGTATTTTCTAAAACTGGTTGCGCTTCATGGGGGGCCCTGTCAGCATCCTCTTGCTTGACATCCTTCTATCTAAAAATCCAAGGAGATGGGCAGCAATTTTTTTTCCTGCCAATCATCTGCAATCACTGTTCAGATATTCTGACAGCGGTGGGCACAGCTGTCAGAATACAATAGCTGTGGTGGGAAAGTTATACAGCATGGGTGGGGGAACCTGTCAGAGTTTTTTGTTCAACCTGCGGGTCTATTAGTGCATGGCCAGCTTAAGTCATTGACTCCAAAGTATGCAAATTAGGTGATCACATGTCCCAAATCTGCATGTTTTTTGTGCCAGGTTGCATTTCCCAAAGCAGCACAGCAATGGCACCCCCATACTTCTCAGGGTAAAGCTTTCCTTTTAGAAAGCACAAGGCATCAAAACCATTAGGCTATTGTGGTGGGAACCATTACCAAAGCGTGTCCATATTTATACCCTATGAAAATACTTGCTGTGAAAAATGGAAGTTTTCACGATCTGTACGATGTACCATCCGATACAAAAAAGGGTCAGCAAGTTCAGTGGAACTGCTTTCATTTCAGCCCCCCAATGATTCCTTCTTGAGAACACCATAATGGACAGGCAGGGCAGGTATGCAAACAACTCTGATCTCACCTGTTGGCTCATGGCCCCTTGCCCCGTCCTGCATTCCAGTCACTAATATAGTGAATTAGAATCACTTACAAGGCTGTTTCTCAACTTTACTGAACTATGTACCTCTTAGAAAAAAAAACCATTTGGACCTAGTTCCCTTGCTAAGATCACTTTATGTGACGTTCCCCTTAACAAAGGTCACTTTATTAGCACTACAGCCCAATTATGTATCAGTGGTTACCATACAATCCATCATGTTTTAAATAAACTTAAATATACACTCCAATTGGTGAGAAATATAATTATCTGCTAAAATACTAAAGTGATAAAATTAAAAGGACAATTCCAGGCCAGTATACAATTCAGGTCTTGAAATCCTTTTTTCCTCCCCAGTTCAACTAGGGTTAGATTACCTGACGTCTGTCTTTTTGCTGGGCTGCGACACACCAGCTGAAAGTTTAAAACAGGTTTGCTGTGAGAGAACCTGCTCTGCAAGTTCGTGGATGGGAAGGTGGGACGTATTTACATAGCTTTTATAGAGGGGGGGTCACCACAAGTAGTAGTAGAAGGGGTAAGAGGCAGGGCTGAGGAAGAGTCTACAGAAAATCCATAGGAAGCCCTAAAGCACAAGACTGGTAGGTGAATCAGTAGATTCTAGGTGTACCACTTCACAAATCTATTGAGAAGGTAAGACGGCTGCTGTACAGGTGATTTTACTGTATATCATTTGATTTAGCTGGAGTGTAGGAGAGGTATCCCCTGAACCTGTCATACGTACCCCTTGGGGTACATGAAGGACCGCATACAAACCCATTGGCTAGGCCACAGTGTTGGCCTAGACCAAAATACCTCAGTGGCTCAGGGCACATCCAGATGCTGAAGCGTGATTACACTATATATAGCTGTTCACCTCACAAAATGGCTGCTCAGAGTCCATCAGACATGACAGCAGTGGCTGATGATTTCTTGACTTCTGATGACAGGTACGTGTTTTCATAGATGACACTCATGGTTTGCACAGCCTTCATTAAATAGACTTGCTTCTCCAAAGTCTGCGAAATCAGGGTCCCTAGATTTTAGGTTTGTGGAGGAAACTGGCTGCAGTTTAAAGTAAGACAGATTACAAAGGGTACAATTTATAGCCAGTGGATTACAAAGAGTGCAAACCAGACAAATTCACCCAACGAGAAGCCAAGCGGTATAACGCCATGTGCTGATCACATGGACTGACCATCAGTTGCTGCGGAATGTTGTCATATCTTTTGGCTCACTGCTTGGCACACACCAATCATCTGCCTCGTGGTTGGTTTTATAATGTTTCCATGCCGACTTGTTATACACAGGAAGACGTTCGACTGATTCCGTGGACAAAGCCTAGGCAAGAGGACAGACATTGATTTATAGAGCTTTTATATTGTAAATTAAACTTCCGATGACAGAATAACATATCTGAATACATAGAACACAAAGAGGGGAATTCATCAAAACTGGAGCAGATGTGCATAGCAACCAATCAGCTTCTCTCTTCAGTTTGTTCAGTTAAAGGGTTATTAGACCCTCGCATGTTTTTGCATATATATATGGCTAGCAAGCAGTAGATGTATGCAAAAACATTTTTAAAAAATCTTGTAAAAAGGCTTTAAAAACTTACCTGTGTCTTCGCCGTGCGCTCCCGTCTGAACATCTGAAGAGTCTCGGGCAGCCGCAGAGGATCTTGGGGCGGGCTCATGCACAGTTCAGATGTTCGGCCGGGAGACGAGGAGAGACACAAGGTAAGTCTATGGAGCAGCGTGCACCCGCACAGACTCCATGGGACATGAGAGAAGAGGAGGACAGAGGAGTAGCGCTGGATCAGAGACCTGCACCAGCGCTGTGGGGGACAGCTGAAAAGGACAGGAAAGAAGATGATTGCATTGAGAAACATCATTTAGGGTAAGTCCCTACAGCAGGATTGGGAAGGGGGGGGGGAAACTGACTTCGTCACTTTAAGATTTGAAAATGGAGAAACTGATGGTTGCCATGCACAGCTGCTCCAGTTTTGATAAATTCCCCCAAACTGTTTTTTTTTATAGCAATCAAAGGACTACCTTAATTTTCCTACTTGTAATGGAAAACAGCCACTGGATTTCCGCTGGATACTGAGGCACAAGTATTAGAACCCTTTTAATCTAATTTTAGATCTCATACACTCCAACATAAAAATGTAGCACTTTACTAAAGAAATTGAGAATGTTACCAAAAAAAAAAAAAGAATGAAGATTCACTTCAATTATCTAATCATGTGAAAAGCAAATTCTTGTTTATTTCATCTGAACATGACCGGATAATTCAATTCAATCTTCACTTTTTGGTCGTAATGCAGACAGACCTTATGGCCCTGGTACCCACCCTGCAACCTTTTGGTATTATCTGTGCAGCCATCAGGTCCCAGCAGTCAGTAGTGAGAGTGGAAGCATTGTAAAGGAATGATAACTACCTACTAGCCTCATGTAACGTGCCCCCAGCCTCACACTGTCCTCTGCAGCATGTCTCCAGTCACACCTTTAGCACAGTTTCAGATCATTTCCTTTAGTAAGCCTTCTCTAGCACTGCATATACTGATCATTATGTGAAGCGCTTTGGTGATTTGAAGGGCTGCATTTAGAGGCCCCCTGCACCGAGTAAGTTAACAGCTACTGCAGTATGGATTAGACTACAGTGCTATGGAGGTAAATGGCTAAATACAAAAGGTGCTTCTTTGGCAATGTTGTAGTATCACAGAGCCCTATGCAGCACATACAGGATTGTTCAATGTTGCATCTAGGAGCGCTAACCATACAGATGCTGTCCTTGCATAGCTCCCCCAGGAAAGCCCTGAATGCCGCGGAGAGCATTAAATGGAGACGCACGAGTCAAAAGAGTAAAAAAAAGATCAGTTTCTTTATGCTTGTGAGCCTCAAATGACGTGGTTCAGAAAACAGTAAAATGTTGACCTAGGTACACACATTGCCATACCTTAATATATATTACAGCATCTGTTCCATATCCCTCTAAAGAATACAGTTTAAGGTCTCCTTGGAAGTACCGGGCATAGAGTTTCGATATAGGCAAACCGAAGCCAAAACCGGCCTATTAAACAGAAAAACACAATGAACATAGAACGCTACAGAAAAGCCAACAACTTGGATGTTACTTGTCTTGTGCATATGACGCGGTTGCTACTGTAGCCGTGTTTTAGCCCCCCAAAAAAGAATAATAATACATGGATATGTTTCCAAACACAAAGAACCTTATTTATCAACATGTCTCATAATGACAAGTGTCTGGACTTCCCCATAGCAACAAATCAGATTCACATCTACACTGGAAGAGTAGAACTTTGCCATTGAATGCTCAGTCAGAGGTCTTTATCGGAGACATGGTAAAAGCGCTCTTAAAATTAGCTAAATACATTCCAGGTGCTTCAAAACAGTTCATTTTATTTTTAGAAAGCAGTCACAGCCGGAGTAGAAAGGCCTGGCTCCTGCCAGCATACTCCAGTGAAGGACCCTTGCTTTCTGTGTGGAAGCAGTGATCTCTCTGCAGAGGTCCAGCATGTCCCCTGCCAATTCAGACCTATAAGTTCTGCACTCAGTAAAGCTTATGCTTTTTGGAAAGAGCCAATTCTGACCCAGCAAGGGGCGTGTGGGACCTCTGCAGAGAGACCACTGAGTTCACACAAAAAGCAGGGGTCCTTCTCTGGAACATGCTGGCAGGGGACAAGCTTTTCTACTCAGACTGTTGCTGCATTCCACAGAAAAGCAACTTGAGACTTAGCACACCTTGAGTTTTGCACCTGGAATGTATTTAGCTGATTTAAAGTTTAATTGAGCTTCTAATAGATAAAAGTTTGTTGTTACCCGGGGATTCATAAATCAATCTAATATAAAAATCACTTTAGACAATTATATTTTTTGGAAAAACAGTCTAACGGGTGTAGCTATCCCCCTGTAAATGGTATTTTCCTCACAGATATGTATGTAAACTACTGCTTCTCCATTGAAATGTTACCGACTCAAACCAAGCATTCTTCCATGCAGTACCTGTGGAGCTCGGCTGCATAACACTATTAGAGGCATTGAGAATTTGACACAGAGCTCCAGTCACAGGCAGATAGGAAATGCCTCTCATTTAAAGAATGTCACGTTCTAAAGATTAGAGAGGATTTGACAGGCTCAATACACAAGTTGATGTTGACATTTTTTAACTGAAAAAAGGAGTATCAGTACAATGCCAGGAAGGAACGGGACTCAGATAGGCGACTTTCCAGCCAATTCTGACTGACTCTTCTCTCCGGCATACAGGACATTACACGCTCTAAACACAAGATGGGAATAGGGCGTCATCTGATCCTATGGCAGCACACTGCTGTCCTGTGTGAATCACTTGTCCCCATAGAGTACAATGACCATTGCAGCCTCTTCCTTCTCTCCTTATGATTAAAAGGATAACTATGAGGTGAGTGCTTTTCACTCACCTCATAGTTCTAGCCGACCTGTGACTCAATAGATCGGGAGGTGAGCGAACACATACCGGCGTTCGCTCACCGCTCAATCCTGTTTCCCCCCTCCGATCCTCCAGCGCTGACTGGCGGATCGGACAGGGCAGGGGCGGGTACAGCTGGCTCTGTCTCTAGATAGGCAGAGCCAGCTGTCACTCACGCAGCTGGGCGGATCCAGACATGTAGCTCGCGGTATACTGAGCTTAGGGTGACGGGAGGACGCTAGTTTGTGTCCTCCCATTACCCTAAGGAGAACTATGGGGAAAAGCCTTAACCTCATAGTTGTCCTGTAAGTTACAAGTCTATTCTAATAGAACATTAGCCCAATGGCTGACAGCTGAAAGACACAGCTAGAGAACAGAGGGTAAACAGTGCAGTGTAAATGGGCACAGAAACAAAATAAAACTTGGAATGTATTTCACAAGGATATCTTCAAGCAATCTTCTGATTGGGCAGTTATAATATGTCTATTCATCCCATTTACAGACAATAGGTAGTATAAAAGTAGTATTAATTTACTGTTCATGACCAAAAAATCATACAAATGTGGATGAATAAAGAAGAAGTGGAATCTGCGCTTGGCCACTACTCCTTCGCCTCCTCTTCAGTCATATCTGTCTGTCAATGGAGCGGGCAGGTATAGACAACATATGATCCCACCAATTAGAATCATGTGATCAGAAGTGAGGACAGATAAGCTTATCTCCTGAACCAGACTGACTGCTTATCTAAATATCAGTGGCCCTTCCAGCGTCAGAAAACTAAAAAGATTATATTACTAAATGTTATCCATTAATATTAATCAGCTTTTCCACTGGAAACAACAAAAAATGAATGGTTTTATATGTTCATATAAAGGGTGAACAGACTTGTATGTCCACGTGGCCACTTGTCCATACCAAACTTACTCTTTGGCCTTTATTTAGGTATAGGTATTTCTGCTTGAAGCGGACATTGCCTTGCTTGCTATGCGTTACTGCATGCCACGTAACATAGCATAACCACGTCTTCATTTTCAGTGGAACTGAATAAGCAATCGATAAGAGTGGCTCTGTAAGAGATCCACTTCCTCCAAATGCCAGAAACTTGTAGAATATCACTCCTGCATCCTCAGCATGTGACACCCATTTGAATCATAGCAGTGAAGGGTCTGCAATGAACTGCATCATACAAACCACAAAACTGGATCATTTTATCCTTAGCTCCATTCTAAGCTAGAACGTTGGCATCGCAGTCTGGGTGTGCTTTACATACAGTGCAGTGATAGGCATCATCCTGTAATAGCTTATCTGTGCATTAAACCATACTTGCAAACCTGTAGGATTCCCTGACATTTTTTATTCCCAACAGATCTATTGGAGCAGCACAGAACAACAAAAAAAAGCTGAACGCTCATAATGCAAATGGAGCTTTTTTTCAGTGCTAGCCTGCACTGTAAATAAGGAAGTATTGGAGTAGGTGGCCATCTACCATGTGAAGTTGTCAGATAGTGAATTGCTTACAGGGTGCTTTCCAACTGCAAATAAAGCAATCGGTAAATGGGGATTTAAGTTAACTGCTTTTCAATTAGAAAATAATTGTTAATAAGAAGGCATGGACCCACCAGTGGAGTGGCACGGGAGGTCTCCATTCTAGGAAGTGGTGCTGTTGAATACATGTAGTTGAACAGTCTATCGATCTTCCGTAGCGGCACCCCACCACCGCGATCGCTGAGCTGCAACAGAACAAAAGAAAGCACATTTGTTATCTACATAACTTTACCAATAAGAAGTTTTCATTGGTGTTTCATAGCCAGCAAAAAAAGGTTAACATAATAAAAACTGAAATGAGAGATGGGGAGAGTGAAAGATAAAAAAAATATGCATTAAGTGCAGTGGAAAGCACTGTACAGACTTGTGTGACTATATATTAGAGAAAGAAAAAAGAAAAGCAAAAGAAAATATCACACATGATTTTATAGGCCACCGACAAGCCATATTGATGTATTGTGATCTACCCATTTCCTAAACTATCATTGTTCCCCCGGTCTCCCATTTCTCCACCAACCATTACCGACCCTCCTCCCTGCTTCTACCTCTTCTATCTTTATTCCTAACTGGGTGACATTTCTGGCACAGTTTCCTCAGCAGTTAATTTTAGTTTTCTCTATTCGTCTTGATATGATACTACTGTCACGTACTGACTGCATTTCCATAGCGCTGGGTATGGATTCCTACAGAACAAATTCGATTTTTTTTCTCTAATGTGGAAGGTTTTCGGATATTTTAGAAGAGAGACTTCAGCCTATAACAGTATGTTTGACACTTTTCTTTGCCTAGCAATCATTTTTAAGGCTTTCTGAAGCACTTACATGTATTAAAATGTTAGTCTAAAAGGTACATCAGACACCTGGACTGAATTTCTATCGTGTTTGAGCAAGTCTGCCCAGGATCAGTTTAGATATAATTTATATTGTGAAATCAGATTCAGTGCCTCTACCTGATGCACCTATAAAAAAAACCCATGAAGTGTTTAGATGTACCCTTGTAAATCTGGGACTTCATACACCACCCTCTCACCCACCTAGAAAAGCAGTTCATCTCAATTGTTCAAACACTTTGAGAGCAGCTGAAACAGGATAAACTCAACACATATGCAAGCTACATTAATTATCTGCTCTGAGAGGTAAATGATTGGAAAGCAGAAACATTTGCTCCAAATGGGCCCCTTACCCACAAAGAAGTGGAAACGGTGACTCTGAGGTTTAGTACATTGGCCTCACAGGGCTGGGTCCCCCTCCCCCAGCACAGTATCTTGAAGTTTGCAGCATTCAGACTCGGAACTCAGGCCCGTGTCTGTGCAAATGTGATAAGGAAAATAAACTAAAACCTTTTCTAACATAAATATATACGGAGGATTACCCTTGAATATCTCCTCCTGAAAATGCCAGATACCTGGCGGTTCTTCTCTTCTGACCTACTAGCTTCAATACTCTAAGTCTCTGACCCAGAACAAGTATACAGAATAGGAAAGTCAAATCAAGTCCTTATCTGCAGAATTATTCAGGGTTAGTAGCAATGTATGGAAAGTGAGAGTCCTTATAACAGCCAGGGCAAATTAAAGCATTTGCAAACTGTCAGCAATGGCAGCTACCTTGTTTTTCTCTACAAAGGCATTCTTCAAACTGTACGTTCTACTAAAGGAGTGCACATGGTTCTATGTATTCTATACGATCCTATATAAAATGGAATGAAAACATACAGAGAGTATATAACCCAGACAAGACGTTCTACCCACAGTTCATTCTGGATTGCTTAAGATTCCTTTTAAAATGAGACTAATGTACATGAAACCTTAAAATTGAACACATACCTAATGATGGCCTGTTTATTATGTTGTTATCTGTCCTAACACTAATTTTTTTTTGGGGGGGATATACTGTAGCTTTCACAAAGTCTAAATACCCACACACAAACTTCCTGTGTGACAAACCACTGATGCAAGCTGCATAACAGTCCCAAAGTGATCCTAAAAACAATAAAACAGTAAGACAACCTACCAACACCTCCTCCATATAAATATATAAAAACGGTGTTTGTAACTTACCTTGTAAGTGACTGAAATAGCTATAAAATTGCTGTGTGTGTGTGGATAGTATGAACAAAGCTAGACAGGTTGAACTTTACTGCTCCACAACTAGTTTGCAGCCCAGGAGTCAGAGAATATCAGCTTCCAACCAAAGTCTCTTACACAAATATTTAGATTTATGACAAATTTGGCCAATAACTGGCCTATGTATGTGTAGTATGATAGGCTGCAGTGACAATCATCACCAGGGGCCTTTAATCAGGAACACTCTCGCTGGAGAGGCCCCGGGGGATGACAGGCTGCACATACTAAGGTAAGGTGTAATATATATATATATATA
>NW_017306312.1:2359526-2365964 GCF_000935625.1 Nanorana parkeri
CACGTTTACAAATGGCAAGACTTTAATACATTACCACAAACTAATGATTATTTCTAGTAAGTTGATGTCTTTCATGTATTTTTCTTTAGAGGCATCCTAAGGATCACAGTTCCTTTAGAGAGAAATGCTGCAGAAATTCTAACTGTTTGTTCTGAGAGTGGTCTAAAATAAGTCACTTTTGTGGAGACATGTGCTCATCTATTTTCACCACTATGGGGATACAAGCCTTAGTTAGCAATGGCATGATAAATATTAATTTCATGTTCTTCATAATATTAAGAAACTGACCTAAAATCATGATTTTGAATTGCTTTAGAAAAAATGTGACCTGTCCCTTTAAGAAAAAGTATCTGTAATTGGTATCGTGGAGTACTTGAAAAAAGTATCGGTACTCGTACTTAAGTGGTATCGGTGCATCCCTAAACACAGACACACACACACACACACACACACACACACACACACACACACTTGCTCATTATATCAGCAGGCTCTACTTCTATTGCTCGTTACAGATATTATGTCACTGCAAGGTGATCAGACACCATCTGTCATAAAGCGGACCTTTACCCCATTTGACTAAAAATGACATCAGCATACAGCTCTGCATGCTGATATGAAATCACCTTACATTCATTAGCTAAACTTACATATTTTTATTTTACATCTCCTGGTCCACTTTGGCACAAATTATCTAATCATGCCCAATTCTGGGAAAGTTACACCAGCAGAGCATTGCTGGGAAATCTCATGAGACCTCAGGGAAAAGCAATTTCCTCCCCTGAGATGATGTGCATGGTCACATGTCCTAGTCACATGTGCCAGAGTTCCAGGAAGTAAAAGGGAGATATAGTAACCTGCCCTTAGTAAACATGGCCACGTTAAGAAGACTGGGAAAGAAAAGAGAAACAAGGTGTGCAAATAACACAAAGCCGGCAATTATCTAGAATGATCTGTTTGTAGATTGTTATTACCAATTTCTAAAAGGTGTATTTGTTGTTATTTTGAAGATATGGGTAAAGTTCCTCTTTAATGAAAACAATAGACTCTGCAGTCTACATTTGTATGTCAGAGACAGTGTGATTTAGGCTGCCTTGGGAACAGTCTTTGCTTATTTTATTTTTTTGAATTCAAGGCAAGAATTAAAAGGATAATTAAAGCCTCCGTTTTATTTGCACAGATCTACTGCTAGTAAGTAGTAGATCTATGCAAAAAGTGTTTTAAAAAATTAGTTAACAGAGGTTAATAATCACCTGTGTCTTCCCTGCGCTCTCCCGTCCGAAAATGTGAAGATCCTCGGGCGGCCGCAAAGCATCTTGGGGCGGGCGCATGCGCAGTTCACATTTTCGGCCGGGAGACGAGGAGAGACACAAAAGGTAAGTGTATGGACGGCGTGCACCCGCATGCAGACACCGTGGGACAGGAAGTACCAGCAAGGACAGAGGAGTCAGCGCTGGATCGGAGACCCGCAGCAGTGCTGGAGGCACAGATGAAAACGACAGGAAAGAAGGTCGGATTAAGAAACATCATTTAAGGTAACTGCTTACATTAACATGGGGGGAGGGAAACTTTTTTTGACTTTGTCACCTTAAGTAATTTTATTAGTCAAAAAAATAGCGAAAGATTGACTTTGTCCCACAATAGAAGAGAAAGAGAGAACAAAAAAATACACAAGGCTCTTGTATCACCTAGTAACTGGATTTAAAACTTGTTTACTAGTATATTAGATGCTAAGAGATCCACTCAGCAGTGCACCACAATGCACAAGCAATGAATTGCTGTATCTAGCATTTAAAATATGCTGCAGTTTCCGGTTTTTGATCCATTGCTGTGCGCTGGAAACCCATTCAAACTATAAACACAACCTCAAAAAAGGTCTGAAAGGGAGCCAAATGGGAAATGCTAATGACCCGTCCACTTCAATCACTAACTTGTATACACCACACATCCTTTATAAGTAACTATTTACACCAGAGCCTGCAAATGTTTTACAAATTTTGATTTAGATACCTGCAAGCATTTAACAATTATGCTGACCAATGGTGAACAGTCTGAAACCTTTGTCATAGTTGCTTATTTTTCCTGTACAGTAAATGTTTGAGGTCAGGTCCAAAGCAGAAAACATGGTGCCATATGCAGCCAATGTAGTGTCTTAAAAGAGTCAATTCTGAATTTGTTGCATAGTTATATTTAATACAAAATACGTAAATACCTTAATAGTTAGGTCTTCAGTCCCCAGGGACACCCGCACTTTGACTGCTGGATAGACACCTTTGTCTGCATGGAATTCCATAGTTGCACGCATTGCATTCTACAGAAGAACAAACACCACATTCTAAGTGTACACCTATTATGCTTTGAATTTAAAGACATTAGCCAACATTTCTGGGGCTTAGTTAAATGAGGATTTAAAAGGATATTGTCCCATCTTTTTCTATAGGTATAGTCAAGAGACTGTCTAACGCCTATGCACTAGTACAGGGGTAGCCAAGCTCCGGCCCTCCAGCTGTGGTGGAACTACAAATCCCATGGAGGCATTGCAAGATTCTCACAGCCATGACTCCCGGAGAGAGATGCATCATGGTATTTGTAGTTTTACCACAGCTGGAGGGCCGTAGTTTGGCTACCCGTGCACTAGTAGGATCCTCTAGCCGACCAACCGTTAAGGAAAGGATCATGGAACAGCTTTGAAAATCTGTCCCACTAACATTCTCCACCGACTCCTCACCACCAAACCTCCCAAAACAATCTAGTGCTGGGGATACCTGTACAGTAGTTATTCCTCCTTGTTCCATAGATAAACATACATTTGGCCAAGCCAAACATTTATGTCTAGGGGGCCAGCTGACCATGGGACCCCCTGGTTATTGTAACGCATCTGACACCCAACTGCCATCATAGACCTAAGGCAGCATATTGTCTATGGACAGCTTAAGGCTCTGTTCAGATAGATGGCGCCGGCATAAGCAAAACTGTGCGTTTTCTCTTTGGAAAACCAGATGTGACAAAGAAGGAACATCTGCCAAGTAATATGAATGCTAGATACTCTTGTATCTAGCACACATGAGCACAAAGTCCTCAAGCGTATGTCAGGGGGGAAAAAAAATTAAATGCATGCACCTTTTTCCATTCCTTAAAGGAGAACTATGACATGAGTGATTTCCACTCACCTCATAGTTCTAAGCCGACCTGTGACAATGAGACTGTCACAGGTCGGCTCAGTAGATCGGGAGGTGAGGGAAAACATACCGGATTCCCTCACCTCTCGATCCTGTCACGGCTCTCTGCCGTGACAGGGGGAGGGGCTGGATTCCCCTCTCCCCGCTCCGATCTGCCAGCGCTGACTGGCGGAACGGACGGGGGAGGGTACAGCTGGCTCTGCCTCTAGGTAGGCAGAGCCAGCTGTCACTCACGCAGCTGGGCGGATCCCGTCATCTAAGTCGGGATCCGCTCCAGGTGCGGCGTCTCAGTATACCGCGAGCTGTAGCTCACGGTATACAGAGCTTATGGTAACGGGAGGACGCTAGTTTGTGTCCTCCCGTTACCGTAAGGAGAACTATGGGGAAAAACACTGACCCCATAGTTCTCCTTTAAGGCTTCATTCACACCTACAGTTAAGGGGAGGAGGGGCGTGGCCTGCTGCAGGGCTGTGTGTGTCTATGGACGCACAGAGCCACTTGCGGGCACGGCCAGGAACGAGCACACATGGGTGCCTCCACAGCAGCTGCTTAGGGGCGGGGAAGAAGGAAGAAGCAGATTTAATGTCACTTTAACATTCTGCCTATTTTTAGTGCCACTAGAAAAAAAAATAACATACCTTGACGAGTTCAAACACCATGTAGTATAGATGGGAAGGCACATATACCACCTGTATTGGCTGTCCTGGATTCTTAGCTGGAAAAAGAATGAATATTATTGCCTGAATATTCAGTGTAGACATGTCCCATAACTATAGATCTTACCATTAAATTCTGCAAGTTCCAGTTGTGGAGAGTTCGTGTAATACAAGTCACAAAGCTGTTTTGCATTCTCGTACCCATCTAGAAGTAAAGCATGACAGTCAAACTTCCATCTATGGATAGATCAATCCCAAATAAAACATATATGTAATTGCATATAACAGACAGCTTGTCATCTGGGAGGGGGTTATCAGGTGAAAAGTCCACCTCGACATGACTGAATGGGGGTTTTTTTTTGGTTTAATACAAGCAGTGTAGGTAGCCGAGTTTAATCTGGCCTATTGCATTCTAATGTACAGTAGAGCTCAGATTTGGGAAGGAAAGGCAGCACAAGAAGCCAATCAGTTCTGCTGCCATGCAAGAGAAGGCAAAGTGACACATGGATGAGTTCATGGGTATACTGCCTTTTTTTTCTGTCTAGTCACAGAGTGGGAGAGGGAGGGAGACCTGTAAGTTTTACAGAGCTGCAGCTAATTAAAATAAGGTCTCCTGCAATGCCAGACAAGGCTGTGTGGTGGAGCTGTACATGGATGGAAGGACAGACAGAAATACAAATCTTTTGTCAGCATTTCATTTTTGTATTTAGCGGTTTACCTGAAGTTTAACTTTAATGATATTTAACAGCTAGCAAAGAATAAACGACCTCTCACCTACGCACAAAGATCCCGCTTCCTGTGCAGCCAAATATCCTGCTAACCTTAGCTGTGATATTGATCTTCACTTGCATTAAAATGATCTGCAAAGATCATCCAATGACATTTCAAGGTCAGACAAGGAAAAGAGTCAAGAACACCTAACAGCTTGTTATGAAATATATAATTTAAGATACACATGACATAACACGTAATGTGAAAAAGGGGTTGTACGTTTCTGTGCCCTGTGCTGGAAAATCTCAAAGGCACTCCGTGTATACTGGAGCCATTCCAGTACTGTAACCTAAAATGACCTCAGTAGTATACCAATGGTTATAAAACACTACACGAGGTAAATATGTAACTAGCGCATGTTACAAAGGAACTCAAAGATCATTTGAAGTAACACAGTGTTACTGAGCCATTGCTAGCCACTTTCCCCAATTTTAAATGTATATAAGAAGAGTTGGCCACATACCTAAAACAGATTGTAAAAATAACCTTTCATGTAGCCTTGTGACTGAGGTACCATCAACATAAAGCTGCTGTGTAGGCACAGCACAATGACCATGGCCCCCTAACAAGGAACTATGTCCCCTGGTATGTAATTCGACAAACACAATGCACACTGGTCATCTCTCATTGACGTTACAGTGATCACCTCACAGCAGCTTGGTAAAAGTATTACTTTATCATACAAAATTTTCCTTCCCCCGGCCCTTACTATCCAGGGGCATACAGACACAGATGGCTACACTACGGGCAAGCACTTTGCAGAATTATTATTATGAATAATAATAATTTTAAAAATCCTACTAACCAGAATCACACAAATAATATAGGTTGGAAATGACCTCTTCATGAAGGTGTTAATATCAAAATGTTTTTAAAGATAATCTCCAGGTAACCCCCCCACCCTCACTGATCCCCTACCTTACAATACAATACAAATAAAAGCCTAATACCTAAAAGCCCTAAACACTTACCTAAAGGCATGGTCATGTGATGCTCCACGTCCCTCCAGTCCTTCTTCAGGTGTTCAAGTCGCTCCCTGAATGGCATTAACACTTCCTATTGCTGTCCAGCGGTGGGCGGACATAACAATACTCCTAACGGAGTCTAAAAGTCAGATGTGGTCTATTTTATGTTAATGCTACATACAGTGAATTATTGGTAAGGTTTATTTTCGTTTTGTTCAAGAGTGGACAGTTGAGAACTGCACCTTATTTCACACTTTCCTCTTCTGAGAAGACAGACACAACGAATGTGTACAAGATTCTATGATAGGCGACTTAAACTAGATTGTACCTTGAACAACGTCAACAACATTGCATGTTGGGTCTATGCTGCCGATGTGCTTGGGGTGTGCTGGATTTACTTTCACTTTTCCTCCAAACAGCAACGCTGAAAGGAAAAAAAAAAATGTACAAAAAAGGGAACAACTAGAGATTAAACTTAACAAAACACTTAACATTTGCAAATAATAAATCTTTAAAGGGTAAGCCCAAATCAGATAAAGCTTTTGGTTGGATGGCCCGGGACAGAGTTTGTATAATTCTTGAATTCCTTAAAGTACAACTTCTGGTACCCAAACAGTACAATGCGGGGACCCTATTCCTGTACTATAACCTGATCCTTTAAATGTTACATTTATAATTCAGAAATTATAGGTTAGCAGCACTCAGATTGATTTCAAATGGATAAGTCCTTTTTATTGGACATACGTGTCACAATAGTCAAACAGCCGACGTTTCGGGGCCACGCAGGGTCCCTTCCTCAGGGCAAAAGATGTGACAATGTGATGGTGTCCACACACCACATATATACCCCATAATGTGAACCAATTA
>NW_017306312.1:2366202-2370301 GCF_000935625.1 Nanorana parkeri
CCCTGAGGAAGGGACCCTGCGTGGCCCCGAAACATCGCTGTTTGACTATTGTGACACGTATGTCCAATAAAAAGGACTTATCTATTTGAAATCAATCTGAGTGCTGGTAACCTATTCTTTCTACTTTGTGCATTACACGGTGCCATCCGTGGGAGTTACTGCAAGCACCTTATCTCTACTGGCCGGGACTGCTGAAAGGTGTGCAGAGAGCACCCTCACCAATTACACATTTATAATTCAATTATCTACTAAAAATATTGAACAAGAAAAACGAAGGAGCATATTTATTGTGGTGTGAATGATTGGTGAATGTCACATACACTCCTTTCTAAACATATCCCTGAAGGAAAACGTTTAGTTGGAGCTGGCCTTTACATGTTTGCCAGCTAAACACCTACAAAAACAACACATGGGATGAAGATCCTTTTAGAAGAAGGGTAGACGTAGATCAGCAGCCTCAGGGCAGAACAAAAATCTGCAAGCTCTAATCATCTAAAATAAGTCACAACTAAATGAATCATAAAAATGGATGTAGGAATACTTTGATTTTATTCCATGCCCCGATGACACATCCGAAAACATTAAAATGTTCTAATATTTTAGGAAAAATAATGTATTCCATTAATAGCGAATTAGCCTAGTGGGCAATTCTAGATCGCCCTTCTCTAGGCAATCAAGGCCCATAATTACTTCCCCATAGCTTTCATCTCTCCCAATATCTGCATTCTGATGAGAAGTTTCAGGATAGAAAAGAAAACGTCTGCATCCATACTTGGAAATCAATCACCTAATCAATCTGACACATCATAGTCTATGTACATTCTGGACATATAGAAGAACAGCAGCAACAAGGGAGGGAGTCTAGCATCATTGAAGTACCAACTCTTAAAAGGTGCCCATACACTGGCCGAATTTCGGCTGGTTTTTAACGTACCGGCCGAAGTTTGCAGTGTGTGGGGCTGTTGGCTCCCTTTTAGCCGGCATTCCTCGATCAGCTAATCGAAGGAGCCGGCTGGAAAATCTTTGCAGGATCAGAACCGGCAGCCAATGGGGTCGGGTATTCCGACAGGTGGCGGCGGTACCTGTCAGAATACAATATAAACAAGCCCTGTGGAATCACACCCTCGCTGGCCCTAAACACTGCCGCATTTTGCTCGTTAGCGACAGGACACAGAAGGAGGGACATCTTGTTTGACCCACTAGCAAGAATGCACTTCATCAAAACTGGAGCAGACAAAATCTGGAGCAGTTGCCCACAGCAACCAGTCAGCTTCTA
The DNA here is from genome assembly GCF_000935625.1 of Nanorana parkeri. Taxonomy (NCBI): domain Eukaryota; kingdom Metazoa; phylum Chordata; class Amphibia; order Anura; family Dicroglossidae; genus Nanorana; species Nanorana parkeri. The sequence continues at coordinate 2,367,479 of NW_017306312.1, forward strand.
TTTTCAGTTTGGTCAGTTAAGCTTTGAAAATGAAACAGAGAAACCGATTGGTTGCCATGGAGAACTGCTCTAGTTTTGATAAATTCTCCCCATTGAGTTTTACACAAGGATATGATTTTTAATTTTCATTCAGGTGACTGGAATTTTCAAAGCTCATTGAGGGGAATTTATTTTAAAATGGAACAGGCAAAATCTGAAGCAACCGTGCATGGCAACCAATCAGCATCTGTTATTCATTTTTAAAGCTTAACTGAAGAGAACAGAAAAGAAAAACGGATTGGTTACTATGGGCAACTCCTCCAGATTCTGTCTGCTCCAGTTTTGATAAATTCCTCCCATTATAAGATAACAGTCACTGTCCAGTAATACCCAAACAACGCACTGACTATTGAATGATACCCTCCGTCTGCTTAAAATTGCACCCACTGAGCAGGTGCTCAGCACTGTGCTATTGCAACTTCTGCTGCACTTCATATATGCATGAAGCCAAAGATATTTCAACAATTAAAACATTCCATGCTACACTTTTAGGAAATCTCACCATCAGCAAACATAGGAATGCATCTCCAGGTCAGACAATGGTCAGGAACCACTGAAGCAGAGCAAAGAAATAATAATAATGATGATGATGATGTTTGTAAACAGCAGCAATGAGTTTTCCTTTTTTAAAACTGCATTTGACAAAAATGAGTGTGGGATCTCCGCAGGAACTAGACTATTTTCCTCGGCACTACATCTGATAAAGCCTTGCACCATGAACCTACTGCAGCCGTTGAACTTACTGTGCTGATTTAAAAGCATTCTGATTGAAATGCGACTCATGTAGAAACGGTCCAAGAAATACTGAACGTTCTGCGATGTTACTGGGTCGGCACCGAAGCTATCTTTATATTCAACAACACCCTGCGCCATGGTGGGAATTACATCATTGTGCCGATTTCGGATGGTTATTACTGTGTCTGTGAAACTAACCAAAAACAAAGACGATTAGAATTTATTACATTGTAACAAGTTGTTCTGTGACCATTTTGTAAAGCACTCAATGAAAAAACTGATCAAGCATTACTTCCATTATTAGAGAAAAGTGAATTTCCCACAGCTGGCAGCATATTCCAATACAACAGGAAATCTTTGCGTGGAGTGACGTTCACCAAGTCCAGTATAACAAAGCGACCAGTATACACAAGACCATTTCATCACATCACTGATCATACATGCGAGTATATGTATACACTAGTATACACTGCTAGAAGATATTAATGGCTCTGATATGAAGGAGCTATTCCACCACTAGATACATAAACTATAAAATAATCAGATACACTTACACTCTGACTGTTTCTGGGTCCTCTGTATTTTTGTCTTTAAAATCAACTATTTCTTGGAAACTCTGCACATACCTGAGAAAACAAGAGTGTTAATAGTGGGTAGATATCCATTGTCCTGAGCAGTTACATGTTCACTACAGGGTGGACTTGGCCTTTAAAAACTGCAACTTTACAATGGAAAAAAAAAAAGTTATAGCCATCTATCTACCTTGTACTTTCGGATTAGCACTTTTGTGGAATTTAAAGCAAACCGGTCACAACATCATACCATACACATTGCACCTAGAATACATATGCAAATATTGACTTTATTTCTATGTTAATATCTAGCACTTCCTGCCCCTCCCCTCTGTTGATGACATCATAGACTTTTATCAAGTAAAGTTTCTGGTAACCCACCCAAAATCTGCTTAAAGGAGGAAAGTTCTCTTACCAGCTCTGCACCAGTTTTATGGAAGGCATCTTTAGGAGGTTGTCAGGAAGCAAGTTTATTTCTTTCATTATATTTGCTAACCTCACAGGTAATTCCTGTCGCAGGAATATAAATGATGTCTTTTCACAAGCATTTACCGATCCTAAAAGAAGAAAGATAAAATGCTACATTAAGAAAATACCTGCACAGATATAAATTACTGAAACATTAACAGTGGTTACAAGTGGTTGTAAGCGGGACAGACGTAGTTGTGATCTGCTAGTAATGACATATTGAAGTAGAACTCCTGACATTTTTCTAGCATCTAGCAGCTGAAAATGGCCGTGTGAAATATCTGCCCTGAGCCGATAAATGGTATTTAATCACAAAGTAGATGTCAATAAGAAGTGCTCTGATCCTTGCAGATGACAGGATATTTCCCAGAGTAATGCTGCACGTAGTCTTATACCAAACACTTCCTCTAGTCACTCAACCTGCACTGTGTGCCAGCCGGAGGATTTCACCGCAGACCACAGGAGACCTAAGACACGCAGGCAAAAGACTGGAAAATAACTTGGCATAGCAGGAGGGAGAATAAGCAAGTCATATTGTACCTGTTTATCCCTGAACTTCCTACTATAAAACACTATTCAGGAGGATTTTATTAAATACTCACTATAGTCGCAAGTACTTCATAAAGCTATAAAATGTGCCTTCACATGCCTGTTTACTTTGTTTGTGACTATCATTTATAACATCACTTGTGAGATTGCATAGAGCTCTATTTATAAAGGATCCATTGTACAAGTCACACAACGAGGGCCCGTATACAAAACGCTGCATTCTAGCGGACTGGCTAGTGCTTTGTGCAGTGCACATTGCCGAAGCTGCAACTGTGTACATTTAATTTTCCCAACGTTATCAGTAGTGTAAAAGGGAAGGACAAATCACAATGTAAAGTCAAACAAGATTCACCCATCCTCAGCAATACACATGGGGTGAATGTTGTGAAAATGAATGCTATAAAATACAGATTGAAGAACATCCAAGCAAAGATTTGCTGTGAAAATGCCAAAACAAATC